>NW_024056262.1:0-54561 GCF_013401445.1 Tripterygium wilfordii | reverse complement strand
CCTAACTCAATGTCATCATTCTCAAGCAGGGTCAAATGCAAGAGTTTCAATAAATTTAACATGAATGGACTCTTCTATTCTCCTAGACTTTGGATTGTAAACTCTATAAGCTCTAGAAGTTAAAGCATAGCCAACAAATACACAAGTAGTAGATTTTGCATCAAATTTATCTAAGTCATCTTTAGTGTTTAGTACATAACATTGCAACCAAAAACTCTAAAGTAGTCAACCTTAGGTTTTCTATCATCCAAATCTCATAAGGTGTCTTATTTATCTTCTTTCTAATAGACAACCTATTTGTAACATAGCATGCACAATTAATGGCCTCGGCCACAAGAACTTAGGCAAATCATGTTCCAAAGCATAGTCCTAGCAATTTTTGTAAGTTCTATTTTTCCTTTCTACCACCCCATTTTGTTGGGGTGTCCTAGGTGAAGAGAAATCATGTCTAATGCCATATTCATCACATAGATCAATAAATGCATGATTATCAAATTCTCCTCCATGATCACTCCTAATCTTGCTAATGCTTATGTTCTTTTCATTTTGAAGCCTCTTGATTAGTTTGAAAACTCATGAATGGTCTCATGTTTATGTGCAAGGAAAATCACCCAAGTATATCTAGAATAATCATCAGCAATTACAAAGGCAATAGGATCTACCACCTACACTTTAACTCTACTTGGACCAAACAAATCAAGATGCAAAAGTTCTAAAACCCTAGTAGTTGAAATCTATGTTTTTAGACTTGAAAGACTCCCTAGTGTGTTTTCCTCTAATGCATGGCTCACAAGCATCATACATGTCAAAGTTCAAAGAAGGTATGCCTCTAACAAGATTATTTTCTAACCAATTTTTCAATTGTAGAAATTCCTATATGTCCTAATCTTCTATGCCATATATTCACATCACTAACATTGGAAATCAAGCATTTAAGTTTGCAATCATTCAAGTCTTTCAAATTAATAGAATACACATTACCATCTCTTTTTCCTACAAGCACACATTCATTCATGGCATTTAAAAACTCACACTTTGAATCATCAAAACATATGCGCAAGCCACCATCACACAATTGAGAAATACTAAGAAGGTTAAAAGATAATCCATCAACTAATTGCACATTAGAGATAGAGAAAGAGGATGCATCACCTATGGATCCTTGACCAAGGATCCTACCCTTCTTGTTGTCACCAAAAGTCACATGACCACCATTAGAGAACTTCTTGAGAGAAGAAAAAGAACTTGAGTTCCCGGTCATGTGTCTTGAGCAACCACTATCCAAGTACCACTTGGAAGCCTTAGAACTTTTGATTTTCAAGAACACCTACATTAGTTCAATTCGCTTTAGGTACCCAATTTCTTTTGGGTCCTAGGAGGTTAGCATCAAGAATCTTGGTTCCCTTTGGAACCCACATTTGCTTAACTTTCTTGCCAAACACATATTGAAACTTTGGAAAACTTTGTCATTCAAGTTATGCATATATGCATCATTTGAAGAATGAAATGAAGTGCTAGCATACATGGAGCCTTGTGGAGCTCTAGGAGCCCTAGAATACCTTATGGGTTGCCCTAATTTCTTAGGAAACCCTACGGGTCTCTTGGGACCAGATTTGATATCCTTCTTCCAAGGCTGATTTGGCACACCCCTAATGGGAATAGGCCTATGTCTCACGGATTGGACAAATGATACATGTTCATGATGTGATTTCGAAGTACTAGCATGCATTTCATTCAAAGCATTGTAGTTAGGAGGTGAAAAAATCATTTTCTTAGGAAAACAATCCTTCTTCATGTCATTCAAGGAATGCAAATATCCATGTGATACGAAAGATGTAGAAATATCATGCATATCACATTTCTTCAATTTTACATCATCACCAACATAACCTAAACCTGATTTGTCCAAAGATTGTCTAAGGCATGATAAGAGTGAATTAAGTCTAGAAGATCCCACACTAAACTTCGAGAAAGATTTCTCTAGATCCTCATATCTCAATTTCAAAGCGTCTAATTCATTTTGAACAATAGAGTCATCGTGTGACTCTTGGTTCTCATTAGGCACAATAGCAATCAATTTCAAATCATCATACTCTTCTTGCAAGGTACTAAGTTTAAATTGCAAATCTTCAATCAAAGGTTCATGATCACACTTAGACATGTTATTAGCACACATGGCAGCAAGCATATCGCACTTTTTATCACATTTAGTATTGAGATCATCAATGGTCTTTTCATGCTCTTCTACCTTAGCATTTAAACAATCAATCTCATTTTTCAATTGTTTCTTTTCCTTATGCATTTTCCTATTCTTATCATTCATGTCATTAAGTAAGGAAAGCAAATCATCAATAGACACATCATCATCATCATTATCAAAAGAATTTACCTCCTCATCCGGATCGGATGAGTTTCCTTTGGCCATCAAGCAAAATCTAGCAAACTCATCCTCACTTGAAGAGCTTTCGGATTCCGAATCACTCCAAGTAGCTTTGAAGGCTCTCTTGGATTGCTTCTTGCTCTTATCTTTCTTCTTTGGACACTCATACTTCATGTGCCCCTTCTTGCCACACTCAAAGCACCTCAAATCTTTGTCTTGCTCCTCATGGTTCCCTTTGGAGTCGCTTTGATCCCCACGACCAGATTTGAAGTTGTCCCTCTTTGAGTGGCCAAAAGGTCTACCACCTTGTTTCTTCTTGTTTATCAAGTATCTCTTGAACCTCCTTGTCATTAAGGCTACTTCCTCATCACTCAGATCATCTCTACTATCACCCTTGGAGGCAAAAGCAATGCTCTTCTTTTTGGTGTCCTCTTTTTGAGCTTCTCTTGCCTTCAAGTTTGTCTCATATACCAGAAGTGATCCTACAAGCTCATCCAACTTCAAAATTTTGAGATCTTTGGCTTCTTGGATGGCAGTCACTTTGGCATCCCATGCTTCCGGAAGACTTCTCAAGTACTTTTGAACCTTTTCTTGATTGGAGAATGTCTTCCCTAAAGATTCAAGAGAATTCAGAATTTTGGTTAGTCTAATATCCATATCGGTAATAGACTCATGTGGAAACATAGTGAACAATTCATATGAATGCATGAGCATGTTAATCTTAGACTCCTTTACTTGATTAGTTCCCTCATGCTTCATCTCTAACCTAGTCCACATATCTTGAGCCGAAATGCATGTAGAAATATGTTTAGCTTCAATTGAATTCAATGCATTAAATAAAATAGACATAGCTTTAGCATTCAAAGAAATCTTTTTCTTATCATTATCATCCCATTTATCCCTAGGTTTTGAAATCTCTTTTTCGACATCACCGATCTTGGTGGTGATGGTAGGCTCATAAGGTCCATCCTCTATGACATACCACAAATCAATATCAAGAGACATGAAATAAAGTTTCATTCTCATTTTCCAATGGTCATAGTCTTCTCCATTAAAGAATGGAGGTCTACCACTAGATTGACCCTCTAACACATGATCATGTCTACCACTAGTAGATGCCATCATATAAATCACTACTAATGCACAAGAAAATTACTTCTATATGCAAGGGAACACAAGCTCCGATACCACTTGTTGGATCGGATGGCACCACAAGAGGGGGGGTGAATTGTGTCCTTAGTCAATTTTAGACTAGGTCACCTCTTTTTTAGTTTCACCCTAAGCGGAAGCTAAATACCAAATTGAGTACTAGTGTAGATGTATATAAATCAAGTAGAACAATCAATTCGAGCAAATCACATATAAAATTCTAATATGATTGTATGGTCTCCTAATGGCAGATTTGAGCACAAAGCAATCAAATAAGCTCAAGCAAGTCAAGGACAATTGATATAAGCAAGATAGATAACTTTAAGATCAAGAACCAAGCAAGATGATCAAGTATGTATATGTCACTTGTAAAACAAATGTAATTAGGGCACAAAATCAGATTTGACAATTAATTGAACAAGCTTGACTCTAGCAACCTAAATGATCAATTTCAAGTATGTATGATATGAGAATGCAATGCTAATTGAAATTGCTGGAAAGTAAAAGAGGCAAGAGATTTATAGTGGTTCGGCTTAACCCAAGCCTACTCCACTCCCCAAGTCCCACTTGGGAATTTCAAACACTCCACTATAGCTTGTTCAACCGAGTCAAGCGGAACTCATACAACCAGTGTTTTTGTAGCTCAAACACCAAACTTTACACACCGTGTGGTTTATAGCTCACCACACCAAACTCTACACACCGTGTGGTTTGTAGCTCACCACACTAACTTAATCAACAAAATACAAGCTCAAAAATGGCTCTAAGAATAACCGGGTATGAGATAAGTTTAGGCTCAAAGGATGGCTCTTTAGTAGCTGGATTTGTAAATGTTCAGGCTCAATTTATGTTCTGGAAATCAGATTGTTCAAGTAAGAAAATGGCTCTTGAGGAAATGATAAGAATCAAGTAAGAAAGGCTCAAGAGTAACAATAAAGCTTTACTTGGCTAGTGTGTATGATCTCTCTTCAAAATCAAGTATGTAATCAAGGAATGAATGAGTGAAAGAATGAAAGCTTAGAAGATGAAGAACACTAGAGAGAGAGAGTGTAATTTTCGGCCAAGTATGTGCACCATAGACAAAGAGTTAGTTTTTATAGAAATTGTGGAGTGTAAGCTCATGAAATGAGAGCCATTGGATTGATATGAAAGATATGGACCCTTGGATCATTATAGACGTTAGAAGGCTTAGAGAAGTGTGAAAATGATTACAACAAGTCTTTTTTTGGTAGGAAGAAATAATGGCTTTTGGATGGATATAGACTTTGGAGGCCATCTTGAAAGATACAACAATTGACTTGAGAAAAGTTTGTCTTTTAGGTGGAGTAAATCATGGCTTTTGGATGGATATAGACTTTAGAGGCATCTTGAAAGATACAACAATTGACTTGAGAAAAGTTTGTCTTTTAGGTGGAGTAAATCATGGCTTTTGAATGGATATAGACTTTAGAGGCATCTTGAAAGATACAACAATTGACTTGAGAAAAGTTTGTCTCTTAGGTGGAATAAATGATGGCCTTTGGATCAAATGAAGATTCAATTTTGGCCATAGGATGTAAAGTAGGAGAGATAAGAATAAAGCTTGAATCTTTGGCCATTGGATTAAAATGTGATTTTGATGTTGAGAGAATATGATCCATTGGATGTGGAGTGTCTTGGTGGGAAAGAGAAATGGTTTTGAAATAAATCTTCCCACACATGTGAAGAGAAAAACTTGTCATAAGACTTGTTGTACCTCTTGTCTCCTCCTTTCAAATTAACTTTTCCTTCTCTTCTCTTTTTGGCTCCAAGTCTTCTAGTTAAGATGTAACTATGGTTAACTTGTCTTCTTTGCCATGTCATCAATGCCATGTCATTAATGTCATGTCAACAATGCCATGTCAGCTGCCACGTCACGTCCGTCGATTCTGACTTTGACTAGAAAGTTAATTTTACTTCAATTGATCCCAATTAAGCTCCAAGACATCTTTGGCAAAACTTGACTTATGTTGACCACGAAATTGTCTTTCTTAATCATGTTTGACACTGATTAAGCCTTCACTAATGTTGGTCAAGGATGACATTAGCACCAATTTACGTTTTGGTCACCCTACACACAAATCATACTCAAGACATGCTACGTAAATCCTTTTAGGATTTCTTGCAATTAGTCCACGTTAGTTCAATAATCAAATCATCAAATAAGCACAATTGAACTAGTTTAATATAAGTCTTGAATTCCTAAACTAATCAAGTAGGCATATGCACCTAGGTTTCTCAATACAATCAATAGATCAAAGTTCAATCAAAACATGCCGTTGTAATCACTCAAACATATATTCAACATTCTCCCCCTTTTGATGATTACAAAATAACTTATGTAACTTTGAGCTATTTTCTTTAATTCACATGAGAAACTCTCCCCCTCACATTATGCTTCACACAAATAAACTTCCTATAAGCATATGTTTCAATAAACACAAGGGAATTGCAATTCAAGACAAATAAAGTATCAATAGGCAAGGTCTATACGATATGACATTCAAGTTCCTCCCCCTTAACCTATGCATATCAAACTTTAAAGTTCAAAGTATATTTCTCCCCCTTTATTTTGTAAATGCATCCAAAAGGTGTTCAATATAAGCAATGCATAAAATTCATACACATATCAAGGAATCATTCTCATGCCAAGATTACCTCTTAAAAATTCAAATCTCTCTTGGTTTAGAGGTTTCGTTAGTATGTCCGCAAGTTGGTTCATTGTGTCCACATAATCTAATTTAATTGTCCCTTGAGTCACATGGTCTCTAATAAAATGATGCCTAATTTCAATATGTTTAGCCTTAGAATGATGCACCGGATTTTTAGAAAGGCTAATGGCACTAGTATTATCACAATATATAGGAATATCTTTTAATTTAAGTCCAAAATCATTTAGTTGTTGTCTAATCCATAAGAGTTGAGCACAACAACTCCCTATAGCCATATATTCGGCTTCGGTGGTAGATAGGGCAACACAAGGTTGTTTCTTGGAGAACCAAGAGATAAGCATACTCCCTAGAAATTGGCATGTACCCGAAGTACTCTTCCTATTTATCTTACATCCAGCAAAGTCGGCATCACTATATGCATGTAAATCAAACAATGAATTTTTGTCATACCATAAGCCAAGAGTTGATGTATGCCTAAGATACCTAAATATTCTCTTAACCGCTAGGAAATGAGAATGCATAGGCTGACTTTGAAATCTAGCACACATGCATACACTAAACATAATGTCGGGTCTACTAGAGGTCAAATACAAAAGTGAACCAATCATGGACCTATACATTTTAGAATCATAAGGTTGTCCATCTTCATCTTTTTCAAGTTTAGTTGACACACTCATAGGAGTAGGAGAAGGGTTCAAGGAATCAAAACCAAACTTTCTAAGCATATCATGAATATATTTAGTTTGACTAATATGTATACCTCCCTTAGTTTGTTTAACTTGTAGTCCTAAAAAGAATGTAAGTTCACCCATCATAGACATCTCAAATTCACTTTTCATGCACAACTCAAATTCTTTGCACATAGCCTCATTAGTAGCACCAAATATAATGTCATCTACATATATTTGAACAATAAGCATGTCATGACCTTTTTCCTTTAAGAACAAAGTGCTATCAATTCTTCCTCTTTTAAAACCATTTTGAATTAAGAATGAGGAAAGTCTATCATACCATGCCCTAGGTGCTTGTTTCAAACCATACAAGGCTTTTGTCAATTTATAAACATGGTTTGGAAAGTTAGGATCTTCAAATCCGGGTGGTTGCTTTACATACACATTCTCATTGATAAAACCATTCAAAAATGCACTTTTGACATCCATTTGATAAAGTTTAAAACCTTTGAAACATGCAAATGCCATAAGCAACCTAATAGCTTCTAACCTAGCTACGGGGGCAAATGTTTCTTCATAGTCAATCCCTTCTTCTTGGTTGTACCCTTGTGCAACCAACCTAGCCTTGTTTCTAATAACTTCACCATCTTCATTCATTTTGTTCTTAAACACCCATTTAGTTCCAATTATGGTTTGGTCTTTAGGTCTTGGAACTAAATGCCAAACTTCATTCCTAGTGAATTGATTCAACTCATCTTGCATAGCAATAATCCATTTATCATCAAGCAAAGCATCATCAATGTTTCTAGGTTCTATTTGAGAAATTAAGGCATAAGAACCATGCACATCAACAATTAAAGCAGTATTCATTAAATTTGCAGTCACATTATCTACCACATTAGCATGCATATCATTATCATTAGGAGCTAAGTGAGATCTACGAGTCCTTACCCCTTGATGCAAATCGCCAATTATGAGTTGTTTGGGATGCTTGTGTTTGTCCTTCACTTGCAGCCATGATGTAGGAGCTGTAGTTTCACTATTGGAGGCCACGGGTGCAACCTCACTTTCTTCCAAGCCCACGGGTGCATCACTATTTTGTGTCTCCTCGTGCTCATTTCCTCCCTCTTTGCTTGGTCCATCATCTTTAGGTGCAGGAGAGTCATTTTTATCATCTTTTAAGCTCAACTTCTCCAAACCTAACTCAATGTCATCATTCTCAAGCAAAGGGTCAAATGCAAGAGTTTCAATAAATTTAACATGAATGGACTCTTCTATTCTCCTAGACTTTGGATTGTAAACTCTATAAGCTCTAGAAGTTAAAGCATAGCCAACAAATACACAAGTAGTAGATTTTGCATCAAATTTATCTAAGTCATCCTTAGTGTTTAGTACATAACATTTGCAACCAAAAACTCTAAAGTAGTCAACCTTAGGTTTTCTATCATTCCAAATCTCATAAGGTGTCTTATTTATCTTCTTTCTAATAGACAACCTATTTGTAACATAGCATGCACAATTAATGGCCTCGGCCCACAAGAACTTAGGCAAATCATGTTCACAAAGCATAGTCCTAGCAATTTCTTGTAAAGTTCTATTTTTCCTTTCTACCACCCCATTTTGTTGGGGTGTCCTAGGTGAAGAGAAATCATGTCTAATGCCATATTCATCACATAGATCAATAAATGCATGATTATCAAATTCTCCTCCATGATCACTCCTAATCTTGCTAATGCTTATGTTCTTTTCATTTTGAAGCCTCTTGATTAGTTTTGAAAACTCATGAATGGTCTCATGTTTATGTGCAAGGAAAATCACCCAAGTATATCTAGAATAATCATCAGCAATTACAAAGGCATAGGATCTACCACCTACACTTTTAACTCTACTTGGACCAAACAAATCAAGATGCAAAAGTTCTAAAACCCTAGTAGTTGAAATCTGGTTTTTAGACTTGAAAGACTCCCTAGTGTGTTTTCCTCTAATGCATGGCTCACAAGCATCATACATGTCAAAGTTCAAAGAAGGTATGCCTCTAACAAGATTATTTCTAACCAATTTTTCAATTGTAGAAATTCCTATATGTCCTAATCTTCTATGCCATATATTCACATCACTAACATTGGAAATCAAGCATTTAAGTTTGCAATCATTCAAGTCTTTCAAATTAATAGAATACACATTACCATCTCTTTTTCCTACAAGCACACATTCATTCATGGCATTTAAAAACTCACACTTTGAATCATCAAAACATATGCGCAAGCCACCATCACACAATTGAGAAATACTAAGAAGGTTAAAAGATAATCCATCAACTAATTGCACATTAGAGATAGAGAAAGAGGATGCATCACCTATGGATCCTTGACCAAGGATCCTACCCTTCTTGTTGTCACCAAAAGTCACATGACCACCATTAGAGAACTTCTTGAGAGAAGAAAAAGAACTTGAGTTCCCGGTCATGTGTCTTGAGCAACCACTATCCAAGTACCACTTGGAAGCCTTAGAACTTTTGATTTTCAAGAACACCTACATTAGTTCAATTCGCTTTAGGTACCCAATTTCTTTTGGGTCCTAGGAGGTTAGCATCAAGAATCTTGGTTCCCTTTGGAACCCACATTTGCTTAACTTTCTTGCCAAACACATATTGAAACTTTGGAAAAACTTTGTCATTCAAGTTATGCATATATGCATCATTTGAAGAATGAAATGAAGTGCTAGCATACATGGAGCCTTGTGGAGCTCTAGGAGCCCTAGAATACCTTATGGGTTGCCCTAATTTCTTAGGAAACCCTACGGGTCTCTTGGGACCAGATTTGATATCCTTCTTCCAAGGCTGATTTGGCACACCCCTAATGGGAATAGGCCTATGTCTCACGGATTGGACAAATGATACATGTTCATGATGTGATTTCGAAGTACTAGCATGCATTTCATTCAAAGCATTGTAGTTAGGAGGTGAAAAAATCATTTTCTTAGGAAAACAATCCTTCTTCATGTCATTCAAGGAATGCAAATATCCATGTGATACGAAAGATGTAGAAATATCATGCATATCACATTTCTTCAATTTTACATCATCACCAACATAACCTAAACCTGATTTGTCCAAAGATTGTCTAAGGCATGATAAGAGTGAATTAAGTCTAGAAGATCCCACACTAAACTTCGAGAAAGATTTCTCTAGATCCTCATATCTCAATTTCAAAGCGTCTAATTCATTTTGAACAATAGAGTCATCGTGTGACTCTTGGTTCTCATTAGGCACAATAGCAATCAATTTCAAATCATCATACTCTTCTTGCAAGGTACTAAGTTTAAATTGCAAATCTTCAATCAAAGGTTCATGATCACACTTAGACATGTTATTAGCACACATGGCAGCAAGCATATCGCACTTTTTATCACATTTAGTATTGAGATCATCAATGGTCTTTTCATGCTCTTCTACCTTAGCATTTAAACAATCAATCTCATTTTTCAATTGTTTCTTTTCCTTATGCATTTTCCTATTCTTATCATTCATGTCATTAAGTAAGGAAAGCAAATCATCAATAGACACATCATCATCATCATTATCAAAAGAATTTACCTCCTCATCCGGATCGGATGAGTTTCCTTTGGCCATCAAGCAAAATCTAGCAAACTCATCCTCACTTGAAGAGCTTTCGGATTCCGAATCACTCCAAGTAGCTTTGAAGGCTCTCTTGGATTGCTTCTTGCTCTTATCTTTCTTCTTTGGACACTCATACTTCATGTGCCCCTTCTTGCCACACTCAAAGCACCTCAAATCTTTGTCTTGCTCCTCATGGTTCCCTTTGGAGTCGCTTTGATCCCCACGACCAGATTTGAAGTTGTCCCTCTTTGAGTGGCCAAAAGGTCTACCACCTTGTTTCTTCTTGTTTATCAAGTATCTCTTGAACCTCCTTGTCATTAAGGCTACTTCCTCATCACTCAGATCATCTCTACTATCACCCTTGGAGGCAAAAGCAATGCTCTTCTTTTTGGTGTCCTCTTTTTGAGCTTCTCTTGCCTTCAAGTTTGTCTCATATACCAGAAGTGATCCTACAAGCTCATCCAACTTCAAAATTTTGAGATCTTTGGCTTCTTGGATGGCAGTCACTTTGGCATCCCATGCTTCCGGAAGACTTCTCAAGTACTTTTGAACCTTTTCTTGATTGGAGAATGTCTTCCCTAAAGATTCAAGAGAATTCAGAATTTTGGTTAGTCTAATATCCATATCGGTAATAGACTCATGTGGAAACATAGTGAACAATTCATATGAATGCATGAGCATGTTAATCTTAGACTCCTTTACTTGATTAGTTCCCTCATGCTTCATCTCTAACCTAGTCCACATATCTTGAGCCGAAATGCATGTAGAAATATGTTTAGCTTCAATTGAATTCAATGCATTAAATAAAATAGACATAGCTTTAGCATTCAAAGAAATCTTTTTCTTATCATTATCATCCCATTTATCCCTAGGTTTTGAAATCTCTTTTTCGACATCACCGATCTTGGTGGTGATGGTAGGCTCATAAGGTCCATCCTCTATGACATACCACAAATCAATATCAAGAGACATGAAATAAAGTTTCATTCTCATTTTCCAATGGTCATAGTCTTCTCCATTAAAGAATGGAGGTCTACCACTAGATTGACCCTCTAACACATGATCATGTCTACCACTAGTAGATGCCATCATATAAATCACTACTAATGCACAAGAAAATTACTTCTATATGCAAGGGAACACAAGCTCCGATACCACTTGTTGGATCGGATGGCACCACAAGAGGGGGGGTGAATTGTGTCCTTAGTCAATTTTAGACTAGGTCACCTCTTTTTTAGTTTCACCCTAAGTGGAAGCTAAATACCAAATTGAGTACTAGTGTAGATGTATATAAATCAAGTAGAACAATCAATTCGAGCAAATCACATATAAAATTCTAATATGATTGTATGGTCTCCTAATGGCAGATTTGAGCACAAAGCAATCAAATAAGCTCAAGCAAGTCAAGGACAATTGATATAAGCAAGATAGATAACTTTAAGATCAAGAACCAAGCAAGATGATCAAGTATGTATATGTCACTTGTAAAACAAATGTAATTAGGGCACAAAATCAGATTTGACAATTAATTGAACAAGCTTGACTCTAGCAACCTAAATGATCAATTTCAAGTATGTATGATATGAGAATGCTATGCTAATTGAAATTGCTGGAAAGTAAAAGAGGCAAGAGATTTATAGTGGTTCGGCTTAACCCAAGCCTACTCCACTCCCCAAGTCCCACTTGGGAATTTCAAACACTCCACTATAGCTTGTTCAACCGAGTCAAGCGGAACTCATACAACCAGTGTTTTTGTAGCTCAAACACCAAACTTTACACACCGTGTGGTTTATAGCTCACCACACCAAACTCTACACACCGTGTGGTTTGTAGCTCACCACACTAACTTAATCAACAAAATACAAGCTCAAAAATGGCTCTAAGAATAACCGGGTATGAGATAAGTTTAGGCTCAAAGGATGGCTCTTTAGTAGCTGGATTTGTAAATGTTCAGGCTCAATTTATGTTCTGGAAATCAGATTGTTCAAGTAAGAAAATGGCTCTTGAGGAAATGATAAGAATCAAGTAAGAAAGGCTCAAGAGTAACAATAAAGCTTTACTTGGCTAGTGTGTATGATCTCTCTTCAAAATCAAGTATGTAATCAAGGAATGAATGAGTGAAAGAATGAAAGCTTAGAAGATGAAGAACACTAGAGAGAGAGAGTGTAATTTTCGGCCAAGTATGTGCACCATAGACAAAGAGTTAGTTTTTATAGAAATTGTGGAGTGTAAGCTCATGAAATGAGAGCCATTGGATTGATATGAAAGATATGGACCCTTGGATCATTATAGACGTTAGAAGGCTTAGAGAAGTGTGAAAATGATTACAACAAGTCTTTTTTTGGTAGGAAGAAATAATGGCTTTTGGATGGATATAGACTTTGGAGGCCATCTTGAAAGATACAACAATTGACTTGAGAAAAGTTTGTCTTTTAGGTGGAGTAAATCATGGCTTTTGGATGGATATAGACTTTAGAGGCATCTTGAAAGATACAACAATTGACTTGAGAAAAGTTTGTCTTTTAGGTGGAGTAAATCATGGCTTTTGAATGGATATAGACTTTAGAGGCATCTTGAAAGATACAACAATTGACTTGAGAAAAGTTTGTCTCTTAGGTGGAATAAATGATGGCCTTTGGATCAAAGGAAGATTCAATTTTGGCCATAGGATGTAAAGTAGGAGAGATAAGAATAAAGCTTGAATCTTTGGCCATTGGATTAAAATGTGATTTTGATGTAGAGAGAATATGATCCATTGGATGTGGAGTGTCTTGGTGGGAAAGAGAAATGGTTTTGAAATAAATCTTCCCACACATGTGAAGAGAAAAACCTGTCATAAGACTTGTTGTACCTCTTGTCTCCTCCTTTCAAATTAACTTTTCCTTCTCTTCTCTTTTTGGCTCCAAGTCTTCTAGTTAAGATGTAACTATGGTTAACTTGTCTTCTTTGCCATGTCATCAATGCCATGTCATTAATGCCATGTCAACAATGCCATGTCAGCTGCCACGTCACGTCCGTCGATTCTGACTTTGACTAGAAAGTTAATTTTACTTCAATTGATCCCAATTAAGCTCCAAGACATCTTTGGCAAAACTTGACTTATGTTGACCACGAAATTGTCTTTCTTAATCATGTTTGACACTGATTAAGCCTTCACTAATGTTGGTAAAGGATGACATTAGCACCAATTTACGTTTTGGTCACCCTACACACAAATCATACTCAAGACATGCTACGTAAATCCTTTTAGGATTTCTTGCAATTAGTCCACGTTAGTTCAATAATCAAATCATCAAATAAGCACAATTGAACTAGTTTAATATAAGTCTTGAATTCCTAAACTAATCAAGTAGGCATATGCACCTAGGTTTCTCAATACAATCAATAGATCAAAGTTCAATCAAAACATGCCGTTGTAATCACTCAAACATATATTCAACATTCCTATGGCATCAAAATAGAATGTTATACTCTATTTAGTGTTCTTAGAAGTCTTAGCTTGCTAGTTTAGCTTTTGGGCAACGTTTCGTTAGGTAAAGAAGTCAATAGACCAAGTTAAGTTCAAAATTGCACGAAACTTGAAAAACCTGTCTATGCATAGAATTGAGCATTCCTAAGGCATCAAAATAGACTGTTATACTCTATTTAGTGTTCTTAAAAGTCATAACTTGCTAGTTTCTCCTTGGGACATGGTTTCGTTAGGTAAATAAGCCAATAGCCAAGTTAAGTTCAAAATTGCACGAAACGTGAAAAACTTGTCTATGCATAGAATTGAGGATTCCTAAGGCATCAAAATAGACCGTTATAGTCCATTTAGTGTTCTTAGAAGTCTTAACTTGCTAGTTTCTCTTTTGGACATGGTTTTGTTAGGTAAATAAGCCAATAGACCAAGTTAAGTTCAAAATTACACGAAACGTGAAAAACTTATCCATGCATAGAACTGAGCATTACTAAGGCATCAAAATAGACCGTTATACTCTATTTAGTGTTCTTAGAAGACTTAACTTGCTAGTTTATCTTTTGGACAACGTTTCGTTAGGTAAAGAAGCCAATAGACCAAGTTAAGTTCAAAATTGTACTAAACGTGAAAAACTTGTCCATGCATAGAATTGAGCATTCCTAAGGCATCAAAATGGACCATTATACTCTATTTAGTGTTCTCCGAAGTCTTAACTTGCTAGTTTAGCTTTTGGACATCGTTTCGTTAGGTAAAGAAGCCAATAGACCAAGTTAAGTTCAAAATTGCACGAAACGTGAAAAACTTGTCTATGCATAGAATTGAGCATTCCTAAGGCATCAAAATGGACAGTTATACTCTATTTATTGTTCTTCGAAGCCTTAACTTGCTAGTTTAGCTTTTGGACATCGTTTCGTTAGGTAAAGAAGCCAATAGACCAAGTTAAGTTCAAAATTGCACGAAAAGTAAAAAAACTTGTCTATGCATAGAATTGAGCATTCCTAAGTCATCAAAATGGACTGTTTTACTCTATTTAGTGTTCTTCGAAGTCTTAAGTAGCTAGTTTAGCTTTTGGACATCGTTTCGTTAGGTAAAGAAGCCAATAGACCAAGTTATGTTCCAAATTGCACGAAACGTGAAAAACTTGTCGTTGCGTAGAATTGAGCATTCCTAAGGCATCAAAATGGACCGTTATACTCTATTTATTGTTCCTCGAAGCCTTAACTTGCTAGTTTAGCTTTTGGACAACGTTTCGTTAGGTAAAGAAGCCAATAGACCAAGTTAAGTTCAAAATTGCACGAAACGTGAAAAACTTATCTATGCATAGAATTGAGCATTCCTAAGGCATCAAAATAGACCGTTATACTCTATTTAGTGTTCTTAAAAGTCATTAACTTGCTAGTTTAGCTTTTGGGACATCGGTTTCGTTAGGTAAATAAGCCAATAGACCAAGTTAAGTTCAAAATTGCACGAAACGTGAAAAACTTGTCTATGCATAGAATTGAGGCATTCCTAAGGCATCAAAATAGACCGTTATAGCTCTATTTAGTGTTCTTAGAAGTCTTAACTTGCTAGTTTATCTTTTGGACATCGTTTCGTTAGGTAAATAAGCCAATAGACCAAGTTAAGTTCAAAATTACACGAAACGTGAAAAACTTATCCATGCATAGAATTGAGCATTCCTAAGGCATCAAAATAGACCGTTATACTCTATTTAGTGTTCTTAGAAGACTTAACTTGCTAGTTTAGCTTTTGGACAACGTTTCGTTAGGTAAAGAAGCCAATAGACCAAGTTAAGTTCAAAATTGCACGAAACGTGAAAAACTTGTCCATGCATAGAATTGAGCATTCCTAAGGCATCAAAATGGACCGTTATACTCTATTTAGTGTTCTTCGAAGTCTTAACTTGCTAGTTTAGCTTTTGGACATCGTTTCGTTAGGTAAAGGAAGCCAATAGACCAAGTTAAGTTCAAAATTGCACGAAACGTGAAAAACTTGTCTATGCATAGAATTGAGCATTCCTAAGGCATCAAAATGGACAGTTATACTCTATTTAGTGTTCTTCGAAGTCTTAACTTGCTAGTTTAGCTTTTGGACATCGTTTCGTTAGGTAAAGAAGCCAATAGACCAAGTTAAGTTCAAAATTGCACGAAACGTGAAAAACTTGTCTATGCATAGAATTGAGCATTCCTAAGGCATCAAAATGGACCGTTATACTCTATTTAGTGTTCTTCGAAGTCTTAACTTGCTAGTTTAGCTTTTGGACATCGTTTCGTTAGGTAAAGAAGCCAATAGACCAAGTTAAGTTCAAAATTCCACGAAACGTGAAAAACTTGTCTATGCATAGAATTGAGCATTCCTAAGTCATCAAAATGGACCGTTATACTCTATTTAGTGTTCTTCGAAGTCTTAACTTGCTAGTTTAGCTTTTGGACATCGTTTCGTTAGGTAAAGAAGCCAATAGACCAAGTTAAGTTCAAAATTGCACGAAACGTGAAAAACTTGTCTATGCATAGAATTGAGCATTCCTAAGGCATCAAAATAGACCGTTATACTCTATTTAGTGTTCTTCGAAGTCTTAGCTTGCTAGTTTAGCTTTTGGACATCGTTTCGTTAGGTAAAGAAGTCAATAGACCAAGTTAAGTTCAAAATTGCACGAAACGTGAAAAACTTGTCTATGCATAGAATTGAGCATTCCTAAGGCATCAAAATAGAATGTTATACTCTATTTAGTGTTCTTAGAAGTCTTAGCTTGCTAGTTTAGCTTTTGGGCAACGTTTCGTTAGGTAAAGAAGCCAATAGACCAAGTTAAGTTCAAAATTGCACGAAACGTGAAAAACTTGTCTATGCATAGAATTGAGCATTCCTAAGGCATCAAAATAGACCTGTTATACTCTATTTAGTGTTACTTAGAAGTCTTAACTTGCTAGTTTAGCTTTTGGACAACGTTTCGTTAGGTAAATAAGCCAATAGACCAAGTTAAGTTCAAAATTGCACGAAACGTGAAAAACTTGTCTATGCATAGAATTGAGGATTCCTAAGGCATCAAAATAGACCGTTATAGTCCTATTTAGTGTTCTTCAGAAGTCTTAACTTGCTAGTTTCTCTTTTGGACATCGTTTCGTTAGGTAAAGAAGCCAATAGACCAAGTTAAGTTCAAAATTGCACGAAACGTGAAAAACTTGTCTATGCATAGAATTGAGCATTCCTAAGGCATCAAAATAGACCGTTATACTCTATTTAGTGTTCTTAGAAGTCTTAACTTGCTAGTTTAGCTTTTGGACAACGTTTCGTTAGGTAAAGAAGCCAATAGACCAAGTTAAGTTCAAAATTGCACGAAACGTGAAAAACTTGTCTATGCATAGAATTGAGCATTCCTAAGGCATCAAAATGGACCAGTTATACTCTATTTAGTGTTCTTCGAAGTCTTAACTTGCTAGTTTAGCTTTTGGACATCGTTTCGTTAGGTAAAGAAGCCAATAGACCAAGTTAAGTTCAAAATTGCACGAAACGTGAAAAACTTGTCTATGCATAGAATTGAGCATTCCTAAGGCATCAAAATGGACCGTTATACTCTATTTAGTGTTCTTCGAAGTCTTAACTTGCTAGTTTAGCTTTTGGACATCGTTTCGTTAGGTAAAGAAGCCAATAGACCAAGTTAAGTTCAAAATTGCACGAAACGTGAAAAAACTTGTCTATGCATAGAATTGAGCATTCCTAAGGCATCAAAATGGACCGTTATACTCTATTTAGTGTTCTTCGAAGTCTTAACTTGCTAGTTTAGCTTTTGGACATCGTTTCGTTAGGTAAAGAAGCCAATAGACCAAGTTAAGTTCAAAATTGCACGAAACGTGAAAAACTTGTCGTATGCAGTAGAATTGAGCATTCCTAAGGCATCAAAATGGACCGTTATACTCTATTTAGTGTTCTTCGAAGTCTTAACTTGCTAGTTTAGCTTTTGGACAATCGTTTCGTTAGGTAAAGAAGCCAATAGACCAAGTTAAGTTCAAAATTGCACGAAACGTGAAAAACTTGTCTATGCATAGAATTGAGCATTCCTAAGGCATCAAAATAGACCGTTATACTCTATTTAGTGTTCTTAGAAGTCTTAACTTGCTAGTTTAGCTTTTGGACATCGTTTCGTTAGGTAAAGAAGCCAATAGACCAAGTTAAGTTCAAAATTGCACGAAACGTGAAAAACTTGTCTATGCATAGAATTGAGGCATTCCTAAGGCATCAAAATAGACCGTTATAGCTCTATTTAGTGTTCTTAGAAGTCTTAACTTGCTAGTTTATCTTTTGGACATCGGTTTCGTTAGGTAAAGAAGCCAATAGACCAAGTTAAGTTCAAAATTACACGAAACGTGAAAAACTTATCCATGCATAGAACTTGAGCATTCCTAAGGCATCAAAATAGACCGTTATACTCTATTTAGTGTTCTTAAAAGACTTAACTTGCTAGTTTAGCTTTTGGACAACGTTTCGTTAGGTAAAGAAGCCAATAGACCAAGTTAAGTTCAAAATTGCACGAAACGTGAAAAACTTGTCCATGCATAGAATTGAGCATTCCTAAGGCATCAAAATGGACCGTTATACTCTATTTAGTGTTCTTCGAAGTCTTAACTTGCTAGTTTAGCTTTTGGACATCGTTTCGTTAGGTAAAGAAGCCAATAGACCAAGTTAAGTTCAAAATTGCACGAAACGTGAAAAACTTGTCTATGCATAGAATTGAGCATTCCTAAGGCATCAAAATGGACAGTTATACTCTATTTATTGTTCTTCGAAGTCTTAACTTGCTAGTTTAGCTTTTGGACATCGTTTCGTTAGGTAAAGAAGCCAATAGACCAAGTTAAGTTCAAAATTGCACGAAACGTGAAAAACTTGTCTATGCATAGAATTGAGCATTCCTAAGGCATCAAAATGGACCGTTATACTCTATTTAGTGTTCTTCGAAGTCTTAACTTGCTAGTTTAGCTTTTGGACATCGTTTCGTTAGGTAAAGAAGCCAATAGACCAAGTTAAGTTCAAAATTGCACGAAACGTGAAAAACTTGTCTATGCATAGAATTGAGCATTCCTAAGGCATCAAAATGGACCGTTATACTCTATTTAGTGTTCTTCGAAGTCTTAACTTGCTAGTTTAGCTTTTGGACATCGTTTCGTTAGGTAAAGAAGCCAATAGACCAAGTTAAGTTCAAAATTGCACGAAACGTGAAAAACTTGTCTATGCATAGAATTGAGCATTCCTAAGGCATCAAAATAGACCGTTATACTCTATTTAGTGTTCTTAGAAGTCTTAACTTGCTAGTTTAGCTTTTGGGACATCGTTTCGTTAGGTAAAGAAGCCAATAGACCAAGTTAAGTTCAAAATTGCACGAAACGTGAAAAACTTGTCTATGCATAGAATTGAGCATTCCTAAGGCATCAAAATAGACCGTTATACTCTATTTAGTGTTCTTCGAAGTCTTAACTTGCTAGTTTAGCTTTTGGGACATCGTTTCGTTAGGTAAAGAAGCCAATAGACCAAGTTAAGTTCAAAATTGCACGAAACGTGAAAAACTTGTCTATGCATAGAATTGAGCATTCCTAAGGCATCAAAATAGACCGTTATACTCTATTTAGTGTTCTTAGAAGTCTTAACTTGCTAGTTTAGCTTTTGGACAACGTTTCGTTAGGTAAAGAAGCCAATAGACCAAGTTAAGTTCAAAATTGCACGAAACGTGAAAAACTTGTCTATGCATAGAATTGAGGCATTCCTAAGGCATCAAAATAGACCGTTATACTCTATTTAGTGTTCTTCAGAAGTCTTAACTTGCTAGTTTAGCTTTTGGACATCGGTTTCGTTAGGTAAATAAGCCAATAGACCAAGTTAAGTTCAAAATTGCACGAAACGTGAAAAACTTATCCTATGCATAGAATTGAGCATTCCTAAGGCATCAAAATAGACCGTTATACTCTATTTAGTGTTCTTAGAAGATCTTAACTTGCTAGTTTAGCTTTTGGACAACGTTTCGTTAGGTAAAGAAGCCAATAGACCAAGTTAAGTTCAAAATTGCACGAAACGTGAAAAACTTGTCTATGCATAGAATTGAGCATTCCTAAGGCATCAAAATGGACCAGTTATACTCTATTTAGTGTTCTTCGAAGTCTTAACTTGCTAGTTTAGCTTTTGGACATCGTTTCGTTAGGTAAAGAAGCCAATAGACCAAGTTAAGTTCAAAATTGCACGAAACGTGAAAAACTTGTCTATGCATAGAATTGAGCATTCCTAAGGCATCAAAATGGACAGTTATACTCTATTTAGTGTTCTTCGAAGTCTTAACTTGCTAGTTTAGCTTTTGGACATCGTTTCGTTAGGTAAAGAAGCCAATAGACCAAGTTAAGTTCAAAATTGCACGAAACGTGAAAAAACTTGTCTATGCATAGAATTGAGCATTCCTAAGGCATCAAAATGGACCGTTATACTCTATTTAGTGTTCTTCGAAGTCTTAACTTGCTAGTTTAGCTTTTGGACATCGTTTCGTTAGGTAAAGAAGCCAATAGACCAAGTTAAGTTCAAAATTGCACGAAACGTGAAAAACTTGTCGTATGCGTAGAATTGAGCATTCCTAAGGCATCAAAATGGACCGTTATACTCTATTTAGTGTTCTTCGAAGTCTTAACTTGCTAGTTTAGCTTTTGGACAATCGTTTCGTTAGGTAAAGAAGCCAATAGACCAAGTTAAGTTCAAAATTGCACGAAACGTGAAAAACTTGTCTATGCATAGAATTGAGCATTCCTAAGGCATCAAAATGGACCGTTATACTCTATTTAGTGTTCTTCGAAGTCTTAACTTGCTAGTTTAGCTTTTGGACATCGTTTCGTTAGGTAAAGAAGCCAATAGACCAAGTTAAGTTCAAAATTGCACGAAACGTGAAAAACTTGTCTATGCATAGAATTGAGCATTCCTAAGGCATCAAAATGGACCGTTATACTCTATTTAGTGTTCTTCGAAGTCTTAACTTGCTAGTTTAGCTTTTGGACAATCGTTTCGTTAGGTAAAGAAGCCAATAGACCAAGTTAAGTTCAAAATTGCACGAAACGTGAAAAACTTGTCTATGCATAGAATTGAGCATTCCTAAGGCATCAAAATGGACCGTTATACTCTATTTAGTGTTCTTCGAAGTCTTAACTTGCTAGTTTAGCTTTTGGACATCGTTTCGTTAGGTAAAGAAGCCAATAGACCAAGTTAAGTTCAAAATTGCACGAAACGTGAAAAACTTGTCTATGCATAGAATTGAGCATTCCTAAGGCATCAAAATGGACCGTTATACTCTATTTAGTGTTCTTCGAAGTCTTAACTTGCTAGTTTAGCTTTTGGACATCGTTTCGTTAGGTAAAGAAGCCAATAGACCAAGTTAAGTTCAAAATTGCACGAAACGTGAAAAACTTGTCTATGCATAGAATTGAGCATTCCTAAGGCATCAAAATAGACCGTTATACTCTATTTAGTGTTCTTAGAAGTCTTAACTTGCTAGTTTAGCTTTTGGGACAACGTTTCGTTAGGTAAAGAAGCCAATAGACCAAGTTAAGTTCAAAATTGCACGAAACGTGAAAAACTTGTCTATGCATAGAATTGAGCATTCCTAAGGCATCAAAATAGACCGTTATACTCTATTTAGTGTTCTTAGAAGTCTTAACTTGCTAGTTTAGCTTTGGGACATCGTTTCGTTAGGTAAAGAAGCCAATAGACCAAGTTAAGTTCAAAATTGCACGAAACGTGAAAAACTTGTCTATGCATAGAATTGAGGCATTCCTAAGGCATCAAAATAGACCGTTATAGTCTATTTAGTGTTCTTAGAAGTCTTAACTTGCTAGTTTCTCTTTTGGACATGGTTTTGTTAGGTAAATAAGCCAATAGACCAAGTTAAGTTCAAAATTACACGAAACGTGAAAAACTTATCGATGCATAGAACTGAGCATTCCTAAGGCATCAAAATAGACCGCTATACTCTATTTAGTGTTCTTAAAAGACTTAACTTGCTAGTTTAGCTTTTGGACAACGTTTCGTTAGGTAAAGAAGCCAATAGACCAAGTTAAGTTCAAAATTGCACGAAACGTGAAAAACTTGTCCATGCATAGAATTGAGCATTCCTAAGGCATCAAAATGGACCATTATACTCTATTTAGTGTTCTCCGAAGTCTTAACTTGCTAGTTTAGCTTTTGGACATCGTTTCGTTAGGTAAAGAAGCCAATAGACCAAGTTAAGTTCAAAATTGCACGAAACGTGAAAAACTTGTCTATGCATAGAATTGAGCATTCCTAAGGCATCAAAATGGACCGTTATACTCTATTTAGTGTTCTTCGAAGTTTTAACTTGCTAGTTTAGCTTTTGGACATCGTTTCGTTAGGTAAAGAAGCCAATAGACCAAGTTATGTTCAAAATTGCACGAAACGTGAAAAACTTGTCGTATGCGTAGAATTGAGCATTCCTAAGGCATCAAAATGGACCGTTATACTCTATTTAGTGTTCTTCGAAGTCTTAACTTGCTAGTTTAGCTTTTGGACATCGTTTCGTTAGGTAAAGAAGCCAATAGACCAAGTTAAGTTCAAAATTGCATCGAAACGTGAAAAACTTGTCTATGCATAGAATTGAGCATTCCTAAGGCATCAAAATAGACCGTTATACTCTATTTAGTGTTCTTAGAAGTCTTAACTTGCTAGTTTAGCTTTTGGACATCGGTTTCGTTAGGTAAAGAAGCCAATAGACCAAGTTAAGTTCAAAATTACACGAAACGTGAAAAACTTATCCTATGCATAGAATTGAGCATTCCTAAGGCATCAAAATAGACCGTTATACTCTATTTAGTGTTCTTCGAAGTCTTAACTTGCTAGTTTAGCTTTTGGACATCGTTTCGTTAGGTAAAGAAGCCAATAGACCAAGTTATGTTCAAAATTGCACGAAACGTGAAAAACTTGTCGTATGCAGTAGAATTGAGCATTCCTAAGGCATCAAAATGGACCGTTATACTCTATTTAGTGTTCTTCGAAGTCTTAACTTGCTAGTTTAGCTTTTGGACATCGTTTCGTTAGGTAAAGAAGCCAATAGACCAAGTTAAGTTCAAAATTGCACGAAACGTGAAAAACTTGTCTATGCATAGAATTGAGCATTCCTAAGGCATCAAAATAGACCGTTATACTCTATTTAGTGTTCTTAGAAGTATCTTAACTTGCTAGTTTAGCTTTTGGACAACGTTTCGTTAGGTAAAGAAGCCAATAGACCAAGTTAAGTTCAAAATTGCATGAAACGTGAAAAACTTGATCTATGCATAGAATTGAGCATTCCTAAGGCATCAAAATAGACCGTTATGCTCTATTTAGTGTTCTTCGAAGTCTTAACTTGCTAGTTTAGCTTTTGGACATCGTTTCGATAGGTAAAGAAGCCAATAGACCAAGTCAAGTTCAAAATTGCACGAAACGTGAAAAACTTGTCTATGCATAGAATTGAGCATTCCTAAGGCATCAAAATGGACCGTTATACTCTATTTAGTGTTCTTCGAAGTCTTAACTTGCTAGTTTAGCTTTTGGACATCGTTTCGTTAGGTAAAGAAGCCAATAGACCAAGTTAAGTTCAAAATTGCTCGAAACGTGAAAAACTTGTCTATGCATAGAATTGAGGATTCCTAAGGCATCAAAATAGACCGTTATAGTCCATTTAGTGTTCTTAGAAGTCTTAACTTGGTAGTTTCTCTTTTGGACATGGTTTTGTTAGGTAAATAAGCCAATAGACCAAGTTAAGTTCAAAATTACACGAAACGTGAAAAACTTATCCATGCATAGAATTGAGCATTCCTAAGGCATCAAAATAGACGTTATACTCTATTTAGTGTTCTTCGAAGTCTTAACTTGCTAGTTTAGCTTTTGGACAACGTTTCGTTAGGTAAAGAAGCCAATAGACCAAGTTAAGTTCAAAATTGCACTAAACGTGAAAAACTTGTCCATGCATAGAATTGAGCATTCCTAAGGCATCAAAATGGACCAGTTATACTCTATTTAGTGTTCTTCGAAGTCTTAACCTTCTAGTTTAGCTTTTGGACATCGTTTCGTTAGGTAAAGAAGCCAATAGACCAAGTTAAGTTCAAAATTGCACGAAACGTGAAAAACTTGTCCATGCATAGAATTGAGCATTCCTAAGGCATCAAAATGGACAGTTATACTCTATTTAGTGTTCTTCGAAGTCTTAACTTGCTAGTTTAGCTTTTGGACATCGTTTCGTTAGGTAAAGAAGCCAATAGACCAAGTTAAGTTCAAAATTGCACGAAACGTGAAAAACTTGTCGTATGCATAGAATTGAGCATTCCTAAGGCATCAAAATGGACCGTTATACTCTATTTAGTGTTCTTCGAAGTCTTAACTTGCTAGTTTAGCTTTTGGACATCGTTTCGTTAGGTAAAGAAGCCAATAGACCAAGTTAAGTTCAAAATTGCACGAAACGTGAAAAACTTGTCTATGCAGTAGAATTGAGCATTCCTAAGGCATCAAAATAGGACCGTTATACTCTATTTAGTGTTCTTCGAAGTCTTAACTTGCTAGTTTAGCTTTTGGACAACGTTTCGTTAGGTAAAGAAGCCAATAGACCAAGTTAAGTTCAAAATTGCACGAAACGTGAAAAACTTGTCTATGCATAGAATTGAGCATTCCTAAGGCATCAAAATAGACCGTTATACTCTATTTAGTGTTCTTAGAAGTACTTAACTTGCTAGTTTAGCTTTTGGACAATCGTTTCGTTAGGTAAAGAAGCCAATAGACCAAGTTAAGTTCAAAATTGCACGAAACGTGAAAAACTTGATCTATGCATAGAATTGAGCATTCCTAAGGCATCAAAATAGACCGTTATACTCTATTTAGTGTTCTTCGAAGTCTTAACTTGCTAGTTTAGCTTTTGGACAACGTTTCGTTAGGTAAAGAAGCCAATAGACCAAGTTATGTTCAAAATTGCACGAAACGTGAAAAACTTGTCGTTGCGTAGAATTGAGCATTCCTAAGGCATCAAAATGGACCGTTATACTCTATTTAGTGTTCTTCGAAGTCTTAACTTGCTAGTTTAGCTTTTGGACATCGTTTCGTTAGGTAAAGAAGCCAATAGACCAAGTTAAGTTCAAAATTGCACGAAACGTGAAAAACTTGTCTATGCATAGAATTGAGCATTCCTAAGGCATCAAAATAGACCGTTATACTCTATTTAGTGTTCTTAGAAGTCTTAACTTGCTAGTTTAGCTTTTGGACAATCGTTTCGTTAGGTAAAGAAGCCAATAGACCAAGTTAAGTTCAAAATTGCACTGAAACGTGAAAAACTTGATCTATGCATAGAATTGAGCATTCCTAAGGCATCAAAATAGACCGTTATACTCTATTTAGTGTTCTTCGAAGTCTTAACTTGCTAGTTTAGCTTTTGGACATCGTTTCGTTAGGTAAAGAAGCCAATAGACCAAGTTAAGTTCAAAATTGCACGAAACGTGAAAAACTTGTCTATGCATAGAATTGAGCATTCCTAAGGCATCAAAATGGACCGTTATACTCTATTTAGTGTTCTTCGAAGTCTTAACTTGCTAGTTTAGCTTTTGGACATCGTTTCGTTAGGTAAAGAAGCCAATAGACCAAGTTAAGTTCAAAATTGCATCGAAACGTGAAAAACTTGTCTATGCATAGAATTGAGCATTCCTAAGGCATCAAAATAGACCGTTATACTCTATTTAGTGTTCTTCGAAGTCTTAACTTGCTAGTTTAGCTTTTGGGCATCGTTTCGTTAGGTAAAGAAGCCAATAGACCAAGTTAAGTTCAAAATTGCACGAAACGTGAAAAACTTGTCTATGCATAGAATTGAGCATTCCTAAGGTATCAAAATAGACCGTTATACTCTATTTAGTGTTCTTCGAAGTCTTAACTTGCTAGTTTAGCTTTTGGACATCGTTTTGTTAGGTAAAGAAGCCAATAGACCAAGTTAATTTCAACATTGCACAAAACGTGAAAAACTTGTCTATGCATAGAATTGAGCATTCCTAAGGCATCAAAATAGACCGTTATACTCTATTTAGTGTTCTTAGAAGTCTTAACTTGCTAGTTTAGCTTTTGGACATCGTTTCGTTAGGTAAAGAAGCCAATAGACCAAGTTAAGTTCAAAATTGCACGAAACGTGAAAAACTTGGCTATGCATAGAATTGAGCATTCCTAAGGCATCAAAATGGACCGTTATACTCTATTTAGTGTTCTTCGAAGTCTTAACTTGCTACTTTAGCTTTTGGACATCGTTTCGTTAGGTAAAGAAGCCAATAGACTAAGTTAAGTTCAAAATTGCACGAAACGTGAAAAACTTGTCTATGCATAGAATTGAGCATTCCTAAGGCATCAAAATGGACAGTTATACTCTATTTAGTGTTCTTCGAAGTCTTAACTTGCTAGTTTAGCTTTTGGACATCGTTTCGGTAGGTAAAGAAGCCAATAGACCAAGTTAAGTTCAAAATTGCACGAAACGTGAAAAACTTGTCTATGCATAGAATTGAGCATTCCTAAGGCATCAAAATGGACCGTTATACTCTATTTAGTGTTCTTCGAAGTCTTAACTTGCTAGTTTAGCTTTTGGACATCGTTTCGTTAGGTAAAGAAGCCAATAGACCAAGTTAAGTTCAAAATTGCACGAAACGTGAAAAACTTGTCTATGCATAGAATTGAGCATTCCTAAGGCATCAAAATAGACCGTTATACTCTATTTAGTGTTCTTCGAAGTCTTAACTTGCTAGTTTAGCTTTTGGACAATCGTTTCGTTAGGTAAAGAAGCCAATAGACCAAGTTAAGTTCAAAATTGCACGAAACGTGAAAAACTTGTCTATGCATAGAATTGAGCATTCCTAAGGCATCAAAATAGACCGTTATACTCTATTTAGTGTTCTTCGAAGTCTTAACTTGCTAGTTTAGCTTTTGGACAATCGTTTCGTTAGGTAAAGAAGCCAATAGACCAAGTTAAGTTCAAAATTGCACGAAACGTGAAAAACTTGTCTATGCATAGAATTGAGCATTCCTAAGGCATCAAAATAGACCGTTATACTCTATTTAGTGTTCTTCGAAGTCTTAACTTGCTAGTTTAGCTTTTGGACAATCGTTTCGTTAGGTAAAGAAGCCAATAGACCAAGTTAAGTTCAAAATTGCACGAAACGTGAAAAACTTGTCTATGCATAGAATTGAGCATTCCTAAGGCATCAAAATGGACCGTTATACTCTATTTAGTGTTCTTCGAAGTCTTAACTTGCTAGTTTAGCTTTTGGACATCGTTTCGTTAGGTAAAGAAGCCAATAGACCAAGTTAAGTTCAAAATTGCACGAAACGTGAAAAACTTGTCTATGCATAGAATTGAGCATTCCTAAGGCATCAAAATAGACCGTTATACTCTATTTAGTGTTCTTAGAAGTCTTAACTTGCTAGTTTAGCTTTTGGACAACGTTTCGTTAGGTAAAGAAGCCAATAGACCAAGTTAAGTTCAAAATTGCACTGAAACGTGAAAAACTTGATCTATGCATAGAATTGAGCATTCCTAAGGCATCAAAATAGACCGTTATACTCTATTTAGTGTTCTTCGAAGTCTTAACTTGCTAGTTTAGCTTTTGGACATCGTTTCGTTAGGTAAAGAAGCCAATAGACCAAGTTAATGTTCAAAATTGCACGAAACGTGAAAAACTTGTCGTATGCAGTAGAATTGAGCATTCCTAAGGCATCAAAATGGACCGTTATACTCTATTTAGTGTTCTTCGAAAGTCTTAACTTGCTAGTTTAGCTTTTGGACATCGTTTCGTTAGGTAAAGAAGCCAATAGACCAAGTTAAGTTCAAAATTGCACGAAAACGTGAAAAAACTTGTCTATGCATAGAATTGAGCATTCCTAAGGCATCAAAATAGACCGTTATACTCTATTTAGTGTTCTTCGAAGTCTTAACTTGCTAGTTTAGCTTTTGGACATCGTTTCGTTAGGTAAAGAAGCCAATAGACCAAGTTAAGTTCAAAATTGCACGAAACGTGAAAAACTTGTCTATGCATAGAATTGAGCATTCCTAAGGCATCAAAATGGACCGTTATACTCTATTTAGTGTTCTTCGAAGTCTTAACTTGCTAGTTTAGCTTTTGGACATCGTTTCGTTAGGTAAAGAAATAATTAATTACATTTAAAACAATATATTAATTAAATAATAAATTAATGTTATTACAAATTAGAGAAAAAAATTGAGGAGAGAGAAAGAAGAGAGAGAAAAGTGAGGAGAGACAGAGGAGAGAGAAAGAGATGAGTGATGAGAGAGAAAGAAGAGAGAGAAAGAAAGGAGTGAGGAGAGAGAGGAGAGAGTGAGGAGTGAGAAAGAGGAGAGAGAAAGAGGAGAGAGAGAAAAAGTGAGGAGAGAGAAAGGAGTCAAAATATGAGGAGATGAGAGAGAAAGAAGAGAGGGAAAGAAATGAGTGAGGAGAGAGAGAAAAAGTGAGGAGAGAGAAAGAGATGAGTGAGGAGAGAGAAAGAGTGAGGAGAGAGAGAGGAGTGAGAAAGAGTGGAGTGAAGAGAGAGAGGAGAGAAAAAATGAGGAGAGAGGAGAAAGTAAAGTAGTAAAAAATGTTATTTTATGTTTAGGGAAGTGAATAGTGGTTCTCTAGATGTAGGGAACTACTCGTTTCGTTAGGTAAAGAAGCCAATAGACCAAGTTAAGTTCAAAATTGCTCGAAACGTGAAAAAACTTGTCTATGCATAGAATTGAGCATTCCTAAGGCATCAAAATAGGACCGTTATACTCTATTTAGTGTTCTTCGAAGTCTTAACTTGCTAGTTTAGCTTTTGGACATCGTTTCGTTAGGTAAAGAAGCCAATAGACCAAGTTAAGTTCAAAATTGCACGAACGTGAAAAACTTGTCTATGCATAGAATTGAGCATTCCTAAGGCATCAAAATGGACCGTTATACTCTATTTAGTGTTCTTCGAAGTCTTAACTTGCTAGTTTAGCTTTTGGACATCGTTTCGTTAGGTAAAGAAGCCAATAGACCAAGTTAAGTTCAAAATTGCACGAAACGTGAAAAACTTGTCTATGCATAGAATTGAGCATTCCTAAGGCATCAAAATGGACCGTTATACTCTATTTAGTGTTCTTCGAAGTCTTAACTTGCTAGTTTAGCTTTTGGACATCGTTTCGTTAGGTAAAGAAGCCAATAGACCAAGTTAAGTTCAAAATTGCACGAAACGTGAAAAACTTGTCTATGCATAGAATTGAGCATTCCTAAGGCATCAAAATGGACCGTTATACTCTATTTAGTGTTCTTCGAAGTCTTAACTTGCTAGTTTAGCTTTTGGACATCGTTTCGTTAGGTAAAGAAGCCAATAGACCAAGTTAAGTTCAAAATTGCACGAAACGTGAAAAACTTGTCCTATGCATAGAATTGAGCATTCCTAAGGCATCAAAATAGACCGTTATACTCTATTTAGTGTTCTTAGAAGTCTTAACTTGCTAGTTTAGCTTTTGGACAACGTTTCGTTAGGTAAAGAAGCCAATAGACCAAGTTAAGTTCAAAATTGCACTGAAACGTGAAAAACTTGTCTATGCATAGAATTGAGCATTCCTAAGGCATCAAAATAGACCGTTATACTCTATTTAGTGTTCTTCGAAGTCTTAACTTGCTAGTTTAGCTTTTGGACATCGTTTCGTTAGGTAAAGAAGCCAATAGACCAAGTTAAGTTCAAAATTGCACGAAACGTGAAAAACTTGTCTATGCATAGAATTGAGCATTCCTAAGGCATCAAAATAGACCGTTATACTCTATTTAGTGTTCTTCGAAGTCTTAACTTGCTAGTTTAGCTTTTGGACATCGTTTCGTTAGGTAAAGAAGCCAATAGACCAAGTTAAGTTCAAAATTGCACGAAACGTGAAAAACTTGTCTATGCATAGAATTGAGCATTCCTAAGGCATCAAAATGGACCGTTATACTCTATTTAGTGTTCTTCGAAGTCTTAACTTGCTAGTTTAGCTTTTGGACATCGTTTCGTTAGGTAAAGAAGCCAATAGACCAAGTTAAGTTCAAAATTGCACGAAACGTGAAAAACTTGTCTATGCATAGAATTGAGCATTCCTAAGGCATCAAAATAGGACCGTTATACTCTATTTAGTGTTCTTCGAAGTCTTAACTTGCTAGTTTAGCTTTTGGACAATCGTTTCGTTAGGTAAAGAAGCCAATAGACCAAGTTAAGTTCAAAATTGCACGAAACGTGAAAAACTTGTCTATGCATAGAATTGAGCATTCCTAAGGCATCAAAATAGACCGTTATACTCTATTTAGTGTTCTTAGAAGTCTTAACTTGCTAGTTTAGCTTTTGGACAACGTTTCGTTAGGTAAAGAAGCCAATAGACCAAGTTAAGTTCAAAATTGCACGAAACGTGAAAAACTTGTCTATGCATAGAATTGAGCATTCCTAAGGCATCAAAATAGACCGTTATACTCTATTTAGTGTTCTTCGAAGTCTTAACTTGCTAGTTTAGCTTTTGGACATCGTTTCGTTAGGTAAAGAAGCCAATAGACCAAGTTAAGTTCAAAATTGCACGAAACGTGAAAAACTTGTCTATGCATAGAATTGAGCATTCCTAAGGCATCAAAATAGGACCGTTATACTCTATTTAGTGTTCTTCGAAGTCTTAACTTGCTAGTTTAGCTTTTGGACATCGTTTCGTTAGGTAAAGAAGCCAATAGACCAAGTTAAGTTCAAAATTGCACGAAACGTGAAAAACTTGTCCTATGCATAGAATTGAGCATTCCTAAGGCATCAAAATAGACCGTTATACTCTATTTAGTGTTCTTCGAAGTCTTAACTTGCTAGTTTAGCTTTTGGACAACGTTTCGTTAGGTAAAGAAGCCAATAGACCAAGTTAAGTTCAAAATTGCACGAAACGTGAAAAACTTGTCTATGCATAGAATTGAGCATTCCTAAGGCATCAAAATGGACCGTTATACTCTATTTAGTGTTCTTCGAAGTCTTAACTTGCTAGTTTAGCTTTTGGACATCGTTTCGTTAGGTAAAGAAGCCAATAGACCAAGTTAAGTTCAAAATTGCACGAAACGTGAAAAACTTGTCTATGCATAGAATTGAGCATTCCTAAGGCATCAAAATGGACCGTTATACTCTATTTAGTGTTCTTCGAAGTCTTAACTTGCTAGTTTAGCTTTTGGACATCGTTTCGTTAGGTAAAGAAGCCAATAGACCAAGTTAAGTTCAAAATTGCACGAAACGTGAAAAAACTTGTCTATGCATAGAATTGAGCATTCCTAAGGCATCAAAATGGACCGTTATACTCTATTTAGTGTTCTTCGAAGTCTTAACTTGCTAGTTTAGCTTTTGGACATCGTTTCGTTAGGTAAAGAAGCCAATAGACCAAGTTAATGTTCAAAATTGCACGAAACGTGAAAAACTTGTCTATGCATAGAATTGAGCATTCCTAAGGCATCAAAATGGACCGTTATACTCTATTTAGTGTTCTTCGAAGTCTTAACTTGCTAGTTTAGCTTTTGGACATCGTTTCGTTAGGTAAAGAAGCCAATAGACCAAGTTAAGTTCAAAATTGCACGAAACGTGAAAAACTTGTCCTATGCATAGAATTGAGCATTCCTAAGGCATCAAAATAGACCGTTATACTCTATTTAGTGTTCTTCGAAGTCTTAACTTGCTAGTTTAGCTTTTGGACAATCGTTTCGTTAGGTAAAGAAGCCAATAGACCAAGTTAAGTTCAAAATTGCACGAAACGTGAAAAACTTGTCTATGCATAGAATTGAGCATTCCTAAGGCATCAAAATAGGACCGTTATACTCTATTTAGTGTTCTTCGAAGTCTTAACTTGCTAGTTTAGCTTTTGGACATCGTTTCGTTAGGTAAAGAAGCCAATAGACCAAGTTAAGTTCAAAATTGCACGAAACGTGAAAAACTTGTCTATGCATAGAATTGAGCATTCCTAAGGCATCAAAATGGACCGTTATACTCTATTTAGTGTTCTTCGAAGTCTTAACTTGCTAGTTTAGCTTTTGGACATCGTTTCGTTAGGTAAAGAAGCCAATAGACCAAGTTAAGTTCAAAATTGCACGAAACGTGAAAAACTTGTCTATGCATAGAATTGAGCATTCCTAAGGCATCAAAATAGACCGTTATACTCTATTTAGTGTTCTTCGAAGTCTTAACTTGCTAGTTTAGCTTTTGGACATCGTTTCGTTAGGTAAAGAAGCCAATAGACCAAGTTAAGTTCAAAATTGCACGAAACGTGAAAAACTTGTCTATGCATAGAATTGAGCATTCCTAAGGCATCAAAATAGACCGTTATACTCTATTTAGTGTTCTTCGAAGTCTTAACTTGCTAGTTTAGCTTTTGGACATCGTTTCGTTAGGTAAAGAAGCCAATAGACCAAGTTAAGTTCAAAATTGCACGAAACGTGAAAAACTTGTCTATGCATAGAATTGAGCATTCCTAAGGCATCAAAATAGACCGTTATACTCTATTTAGTGTTCTTCGAAGTCTTAACTTGCTAGTTTAGCTTTTGGACATCGTTTCGTTAGGTAAAGAAGCCAATAGACCAAGTTAAGTTCAAAATTGCACGAAACGTGAAAAACTTGTCTATGCATAGAATTGAGCATTCCTAAGGCATCAAAATAGGACCGTTATACTCTATTTAGTGTTCTTCGAAGTCTTAACTTGCTAGTTTAGCTTTTGGACATCGTTTCGTTAGGTAAAGAAGCCAATAGACCAAGTTAAGTTCAAAATTGCACGAAACGTGAAAAACTTGTCTATGCATAGAATTGAGCATTCCTAAGGCATCAAAATGGACCGTTATACTCTATTTAGTGTTCTTCGAAGTCTTAACTTGCTAGTTTAGCTTTTGGACATCGTTTCGTTAGGTAAAGAAGCCAATAGACCAAGTTAATGTTCAAAATTGCACGAACGTGAAAAACTTGTCGTATGCATAGAATTGAGCATTCCTAAGGCATCAAAATGGACCGTTATACTCTATTTAGTGTTCTTCGAAGTCTTAACTTGCTAGTTTAGCTTTTGGACATCGTTTCGTTAGGTAAAGAAGCCAATAGACCAAGTTAAGTTCAAAATTGCACGAAACGTGAAAAACTTGTCCTATGCATAGAATTGAGCATTCCTAAGGCATCAAAATAGACCGTTATACTCTATTTAGTGTTCTTCGAAGTCTTAACTTGCTAGTTTAGCTTTTGGACAACGTTTCGTTAGGTAAAGAAGCCAATAGACCAAGTTAAGTTCAAAATTGCACGAAACGTGAAAAACTTGTCTATGCATAGAATTGAGCATTCCTAAGGCATCAAAATAGACCGTTATACTCTATTTAGTGTTCTTCGAAGTCTTAACTTGCTAGTTTAGCTTTTGGACATCGTTTCGTTAGGTAAAGAAGCCAATAGACCAAGTTAAGTTCAAAATTGCACGAAACGTGAAAAACTTGTCTATGCATAGAATTGAGCATTCCTAAGGCATCAAAATAGACCGTTATACTCTATTTAGTGTTCTTCGAAGTCTTAACTTGCTAGTTTAGCTTTTGGACATCGTTTCGTTAGGTAAAGAAGCCAATAGACCAAGTTAAGTTCAAAATTGCACGAAACGTGAAAAACTTGTCTATGCATAGAATTGAGCATTCCTAAGGCATCAAAATGGACCGTTATACTCTATTTAGTGTTCTTCGAAGTCTTAACTTGCTAGTTTAGCTTTTGGACATCGTTTCGTTAGGTAAAGAAGCCAATAGACCAAGTTAAGTTCAAAATTGCACGAAACGTGAAAAACTTGTCTATGCATAGAATTGAGCATTCCTAAGGCATCAAAATAGACCGTTATACTCTATTTAGTGTTCTTCGAAGTCTTAACTTGCTAGTTTAGCTTTTGGACATCGTTTCGTTAGGTAAAGAAGCCAATAGACCAAGTTAAGTTCAAAATTGCACGAAACGTGAAAAACTTGTCTATGCATAGAATTGAGCATTCCTAAGGCATCAAAATAGACCGTTATACTCTATTTAGTGTTCTTCGAAGTCTTAACTTGCTAGTTTAGCTTTTGGACATCGTTTCGTTAGGTAAAGAAGCCAATAGACCAAGTTAAGTTCAAAATTGCACGAAACGTGAAAAACTTGTCTATGCATAGAATTGAGCATTCCTAAGGCATCAAAATAGACCGTTATACTCTATTTAGTGTTCTTCGAAGTCTTAACTTGCTAGTTTAGCTTTTGGACATCGTTTCGTTAGGTAAAGAAGCCAATAGACCAAGTTAAGTTCAAAATTGCACGAAACGTGAAAAACTTGTCTATGCATAGAATTGAGCATTCCTAAGGCATCAAAATAGGACCGTTATACTCTATTTAGTGTTCTTCGAAGTCTTAACTTGCTAGTTTAGCTTTTGGACATCGTTTCGTTAGGTAAAGAAGCCAATAGACCAAGTTAAGTTCAAAATTGCACGAAACGTGAAAAACTTGTCTATGCATAGAATTGAGCATTCCTAAGGCATCAAAATAGACCGTTATACTCTATTTAGTGTTCTTCGAAGTCTTAACTTGCTAGTTTAGCTTTTGGACAATCGTTTCGTTAGGTAAAGAAGCCAATAGACCAAGTTAAGTTCAAAATTGCACGAAACGTGAAAAACTTGTCATGCATAGAATTGAGCATTCCTAAGGCATCAAAATGGACCGTTATACTCTATTTAGTGTTCTTCGAAGTCTTAACTTGCTAGTTTAGCTTTTGGACATCGTTTCGTTAGGTAAAGAAGCCAATAGACCAAGTTAAGTTCAAAATTGCACGAAACGTGAAAAACTTGTCTATGCATAGAATTGAGCATTCCTAAGGCATCAAAATGGACCGTTATACTCTATTTAGTGTTCTTCGAAGTCCTTAACTTGCTAGTTTAGCTTTTGGACATCGTTTCGTTAGGTAAAGAAGCCAATAGACCAAGTTAAGTTCAAAATTGCACGAAACGTGAAAAACTTGTCTATGCATAGAATTGAGCATTCCTAAGGCATCAAAATGGACCGTTATACTCTATTTAGTGTTCTTCGAAGTCTTAACTTGCTAGTTTAGCTTTTGGACATCGTTTCGTTAGGTAAAGAAGCCAATAGACCAAGTTAAGTTCAAAATTGCACGAAACGTGAAAAACTTGTCTATGCATAGAATTGAGCATTCCTAAGGCATCAAAATGGACCGTTATACTCTATTTAGTGTTCTTCGAAGTCTTAACTTGCTAGTTTAGCTTTTGGACATCGTTTCGTTAGGTAAAGAAGCCAATAGACCAAGTTAAGTTCAAAATTGCACGAAACGTGAAAAACTTGTCTATGCATAGAATTGAGCATTCCTAAGGCATCAAAATAGACCGTTATACTCTATTTAGTGTTCTTCGAAGTCTTAACTTGCTAGTTTAGCTTTTGGACAACGTTTCGTTAGGTAAAGAAGCCAATAGACCAAGTTAAGTTCAAAATTGCACGAAACGTGAAAAACTTGTCTATGCATAGAATTGAGCATTCCTAAGGCATCAAAATAGACCGTTATACTCTATTTAGTGTTCTTCGAAGTCTTAACTTGCTAGTTTAGCTTTTGGACATCGTTTCGTTAGGTAAAGAAGCCAATAGACCAAGTTAAGTTCAAAATTGCACGAAACGTGAAAAACTTGTCTATGCATAGAATTGAGCATTCCTAAGGCATCAAAATGGACCGTTATACTCTATTTAGTGTTCTTCGAAGTCTTAACTTGCTAGTTTAGCTTTTGGACATCGTTTCGTTAGGTAAAGAAGCCAATAGACCAAGTTAAGTTCAAAATTGCACGAAACGTGAAAAACTTGTCTATGCATAGAATTGAGCATTCCTAAGGCATCAAAATAGGACCGTTATACTCTATTTAGTGTTCTTCGAAGTCTTAACTTGCTAGTTTAGCTTTTGGACATCGTTTCGTTAGGTAAAGAAGCCAATAGACCAAGTTAAGTTCAAAATTGCACGAAACGTGAAAAACTTGTCTATGCATAGAATTGAGCATTCCTAAGGCATCAAAATAGACCGTTATACTCTATTTAGTGTTCTTCGAAGTCTTAACTTGCTAGTTTAGCTTTTGGACATCGTTTCGTTAGGTAAAGAAGCCAATAGACCAAGTTAAGTTCAAAATTGCACGAAACGTGAAAAACTTGTCTATGCATAGAATTGAGCATTCCTAAGGCATCAAAATAGGACCGTTATACTCTATTTAGTGTTCTTCGAAGTCTTAACTTGCTAGTTTAGCTTTTGGACATCGTTTCGTTAGGTAAAGAAGCCAATAGACCAAGTTAAGTTCAAAATTGCACGAAACGTGAAAAACTTGTCTATGCATAGAATTGAGCATTCCTAAGGCATCAAAATAGGACCGTTATACTCTATTTAGTGTTCTTCGAAGTCTTAACTTGCTAGTTTAGCTTTTGGACATCGTTTCGTTAGGTAAAGAAGCCAATAGACCAAGTTAAGTTCAAAATTGCACGAAACGTGAAAAACTTGTCTATGCATAGAATTGAGCATTCCTAAGGCATCAAAATGGACCGTTATACTCTATTTAGTGTTCTTCGAAGTCTTAACTTGCTAGTTTAGCTTTTGGACATCGTTTCGTTAGGTAAAGAAGCCAATAGACCAAGTTATGTTCAAAATTGCACGAAACGTGAAAAACTTGTCGTATGCATAGAATTGAGCATTCCTAAGGCATCAAAATGGACCGTTATACTCTATTTAGTGTTCTTCGAAGTCTTAACTTGCTAGTTTAGCTTTTGGACATCGTTTCGTTAGGTAAAGAAGCCAATAGACCAAGTTAAGTTCAAAATTGCACGAAACGTGAAAAACTTGTCTATGCATAGAATTGAGCATTCCTAAGGCATCAAAATAGACCGTTATACTCTATTTAGTGTTCTTCGAAGTCTTAACTTGCTAGTTTAGCTTTTGGACAACGTTTCGTTAGGTAAAGAAGCCAATAGACCAAGTTAAGTTCAAAATTGCACGAAACGTGAAAAACTTGTCTATGCATAGAATTGAGCATTCCTAAGGCATCAAAATAGACCGTTATACTCTATTTAGTGTTCTTCGAAGTCTTAACTTGCTAGTTTAGCTTTTGGACATCGTTTCGTTAGGTAAAGAAGCCAATAGACCAAGTTAAGTTCAAAATTGCACGAAACGTGAAAAACTTGTCTATGCATAGAATTGAGCATTCCTAAGGCATCAAAATGGACCGTTATACTCTATTTAGTGTTCTTCGAAGTCTTAACTTGCTAGTTTAGCTTTTGGACATCGTTTCGTTAGGTAAAGAAGCCAATAGACCAAGTTAAGTTCAAAATTGCACGAAACGTGAAAAACTTGTCTATGCATAGAATTGAGCATTCCTAAGGCATCAAAATGGACCGTTATACTCTATTTAGTGTTCTTCGAAGTCTTAACTTGCTAGTTTAGCTTTTGGACATCGTTTCGTTAGGTAAAGAAGCCAATAGACCAAGTTAAGTTCAAAATTGCACGAAACGTGAAAAACTTGTCTATGCATAGAATTGAGCATTCCTAAGGCATCAAAATAGGACCGTTATACTCTATTTAGTGTTCTTCGAAGTCTTAACTTGCTAGTTTAGCTTTTGGACATCGTTTCGTTAGGTAAAGAAGCCAATAGACCAAGTTAAGTTCAAAATTGCACGAAACGTGAAAAACTTGTCTATGCATAGAATTGAGCATTCCTAAGGCATCAAAATGGACCGTTATACTCTATTTAGTGTTCTTCGAAGTCTTAACTTGCTAGTTTAGCTTTTGGACATCGTTTCGTTAGGTAAAGAAGCCAATAGACCAAGTTAAGTTCAAAATTGCACGAAACGTGAAAAACTTGTCTATGCATAGAATTGAGCATTCCTAAGGCATCAAAATAGACCGTTATACTCTATTTAGTGTTCTTCGAAGTCTTAACTTGCTAGTTTAGCTTTTGGACATCGTTTCGTTAGGTAAAGAAGCCAATAGACCAAGTTAAGTTCAAAATTGCACGAAACGTGAAAAACTTGTCTATGCATAGAATTGAGCATTCCTAAGGCATCAAAATGGACCGTTATACTCTATTTAGTGTTCTTCGAAGTCTTAACTTGCTAGTTTAGCTTTTGGACATCGTTTCGTTAGGTAAAGAAGCCAATAGACCAAGTTAAGTTCAAAATTGCACGAAACGTGAAAAACTTGTCTATGCATAGAATTGAGCATTCCTAAGGCATCAAAATAGGACCGTTATACTCTATTTAGTGTTCTTCGAAGTCTTAACTTGCTAGTTTAGCTTTTGGACATCGTTTCGTTAGGTAAAGAAGCCAATAGACCAAGTTAAGTTCAAAATTGCACGAAACGTGAAAAACTTGTCTATGCATAGAATTGAGCATTCCTAAGGCATCAAAATAGGACCGTTATACTCTATTTAGTGTTCTTCGAAGTCTTAACTTGCTAGTTTAGCTTTTGGACATCGTTTCGTTAGGTAAAGAAGCCAATAGACCAAGTTAAGTTCAAAATTGCACGAAACGTGAAAAACTTGTCTATGCATAGAATTGAGCATTCCTAAGGCATCAAAATAGACCGTTATACTCTATTTAGTGTTCTTCGAAGTCTTAACTTGCTAGTTTAGCTTTTGGACATCGTTTCGTTAGGTAAAGAAGCCAATAGACCAAGTTAAGTTCAAAATTGCACGAAACGTGAAAAACTTGTCTATGCATAGAATTGAGCATTCCTAAGGCATCAAAATAGACCGTTATACTCTATTTAGTGTTCTTCGAAGTCTTAACTTGCTAGTTTAGCTTTTGGACATCGTTTCGTTAGGTAAAGAAGCCAATAGACCAAGTTAAGTTCAAAATTGCACGAAACGTGAAAAACTTGTCTATGCATAGAATTGAGCATTCCTAAGGCATCAAAATAGACCGTTATACTCTATTTAGTGTTCTTCGAAGTACTTAACTTGCTAGTTTAGCTTTTGGACAACGTTTCGTTAGGTAAAGAAGCCAATAGACCAAGTTAAGTTCAAAATTGCACGAAACGTGAAAAACTTGTCCATGCATAGAATTGAGCATTCCTAAGGCATCAAAATGGACCGTTATACTCTATTTAGTGTTCTTCGAAGTCTTAACTTGCTAGTTTAGCTTTTGGACATCGTTTCGTTAGGTAAAGAAGCCAATAGACCAAGTTAAGTTCAAAATTGCACGAAACGTGAAAAACTTGTCTATGCATAGAATTGAGCATTCCTAAGGCATCAAAATGGACCGTTATACTCTATTTATTGTTCTTCGAAGTCTTAACTTGCTAGTTTAGCTTTTGGACATCGTTTCGTTAGGTAAAGAAGCCAATAGACCAAGTTAAGTTCAAAATTGCACGAAACGTGAAAAACTTGTCTATGCATAGAATTGAGCATTCCTAAGGCATCAAAATGGACCGTTATACTCTATTTAGTGTTCTTCGAAGTCTTAACTTGCTAGTTTAGCTTTTGGACATCGTTTCGTTAGGTAAAGAAGCCAATAGACCAAGTTAAGTTCAAAATTGCACGAAACGTGAAAAACTTGTCTATGCATAGAATTGAGCATTCCTAAGGCATCAAAATGGACCGTTATACTCTATTTAGTGTTCTTCGAAGTCTTAACTTGCTAGTTTAGCTTTTGGACATCGTTTCGTTAGGTAAAGAAGCCAATAGACCAAGTTAAGTTCAAAATTGCACGAAACGTGAAAAACTTGTCTATGCATAGAATTGAGCATTCCTAAGGCATCAAAATAGACCGTTATACTCTATTTAGTGTTCTTCGAAGTCTTAACTTGCTAGTTTAGCTTTTGGACAATCGTTTCGTTAGGTAAAGAAGCCAATAGACCAAGTTAAGTTCAAAATTGCACTGAAACGTGAAAAACTTGTCTATGCATAGAATTGAGCATTCCTAAGGCATCAAAATAGACCGTTATACTCTATTTAGTGTTCTTCGAAGTCTTAACTTGCTAGTTTAGCTTTTGGACATCGTTTCGTTAGGTAAAGAAGCCAATAGACCAAGTTAAGTTCAAAATTGCACGAAACGTGAAAAACTTGTCTATGCATAGAATTGAGCATTCCTAAGGCATCAAAATGGACCGTTATACTCTATTTAGTGTTCTTCGAAGTCTTAACTTGCTAGTTTAGCTTTTGGACATCGTTTCGTTAGGTAAAGAAGCCAATAGACCAAGTTAAGTTCAAAATTGCACGAAACGTGAAAAACTTGTCTATGCATAGAATTGAGCATTCCTAAGGCATCAAAATAGACCGTTATACTCTATTTAGTGTTCTTCGAAGTCTTAACTTGCTAGTTTAGCTTTTGGACAACGTTTCGTTAGGTAAAGAAGCCAATAGACCAAGTTAAGTTCAAAATTGCACGAAACGTGAAAAACTTGTCTATGCATAGAATTGAGCATTCCTAAGGCATCAAAATAGACCGTTATACTCTATTTAGTGTTCTTCGAAGTCTTAACTTGCTAGTTTAGCTTTTGGACAACGTTTCGTTAGGTAAAGAAGCCAATAGACCAAGTTAAGTTCAAAATTGCACGAAACGTGAAAAACTTGTCTATGCATAGAATTGAGCATTCCTAAGGCATCAAAATAGACCGTTATACTCTATTTAGTGTTCTTCGAAGTCTTAACTTGCTAGTTTAGCTTTTGGACATCGTTTCGTTAGGTAAAGAAGCCAATAGACCAAGTTAAGTTCAAAATTGCACGAAACGTGAAAAACTTGTCTATGCATAGAATTGAGCATTCCTAAGGCATCAAAATAGACCGTTATACTCTATTTAGTGTTCTTCGAAGTCTTAACTTGCTAGTTTAGCTTTTGGACATCGTTTCGTTAGGTAAAGAAGCCAATAGACCAAGTTAAGTTCAAAATTGCACGAAACGTGAAAAACTTGTCTATGCATAGAATTGAGCATTCCTAAGGCATCAAAATAGACCGTTATACTCTATTTAGTGTTCTTCGAAGTCTTAACTTGCTAGTTTAGCTTTTGGACAACGTTTCGTTAGGTAAAGAAGCCAATAGACCAAGTTAAGTTCAAAATTGCACGAAACGTGAAAAACTTGTCCATGCATAGAATTGAGCATTCCTAAGGCATCAAAATGGACCGTTATACTCTATTTAGTGTTCTTCGAAGTCTTAACTTGCTAGTTTAGCTTTTGGACATCGTTTCGTTAGGTAAAGAAGCCAATAGACCAAGTTAAGTTCAAAATTGCACGAAACGTGAAAAACTTGTCTATGCATAGAATTGAGCATTCCTAAGGCATCAAAATGGACCGTTATACTCTATTTAGTGTTCTTCGAAGTCTTAACTTGCTAGTTTAGCTTTTGGACATCGTTTCGTTAGGTAAAGAAGCCAATAGACCAAGTTAAGTTCAAAATTGCACGAAACGTGAAAAACTTGTCTATGCATAGAATTGAGCATTCCTAAGGCATCAAAATGGACCGTTATACTCTATTTAGTGTTCTTCGAAGTCTTAACTTGCTAGTTTAGCTTTTGGACATCGTTTCGTTAGGTAAAGAAGCCAATAGACCAAGTTAAGTTCAAAATTGCACGAAACGTGAAAAACTTGTCTATGCATAGAATTGAGCATTCCTAAGGCATCAAAATGGACCGTTATACTCTATTTAGTGTTCTTCGAAGTCTTAACTTGCTAGTTTAGCTTTTGGACATCGTTTCGTTAGGTAAAGAAGCCAATAGACCAAGTTAAGTTCAAAATTGCACGAAACGTGAAAAACTTGTCTATGCATAGAATTGAGCATTCCTAAGGCATCAAAATAGACCGTTATACTCTATTTAGTGTTCTTCGAAGTCTTAACTTGCTAGTTTAGCTTTTGGACAACGTTTCGTTAGGTAAAGAAGCCAATAGACCAAGTTAAGTTCAAAATTGCACGAAACGTGAAAAACTTGTCTATGCATAGAATTGAGCATTCCTAAGGCATCAAAATAGACCGTTATACTCTATTTAGTGTTCTTCGAAGTCTTAACTTGCTAGTTTAGCTTTTGGACATCGTTTCGTTAGGTAAAGAAGCCAATAGACCAAGTTAAGTTCAAAATTGCACGAAACGTGAAAAACTTGTCTATGCATAGAATTGAGCATTCCTAAGGCATCAAAATAGGACCGTTATACTCTATTTAGTGTTCTTCGAAGTCTTAACTTGCTAGTTTAGCTTTTGGACATCGTTTCGTTAGGTAAAGAAGCCAATAGACCAAGTTAAGTTCAAAATTGCACGAAACGTGAAAAACTTGTCTATGCATAGAATTGAGCATTCCTAAGGCATCAAAATAGACCGTTATACTCTATTTAGTGTTCTTCGAAGTCTTAACTTGCTAGTTTAGCTTTTGGACATCGTTTCGTTAGGTAAAGAAGCCAATAGACCAAGTTAAGTTCAAAATTGCACGAAACGTGAAAAACTTGTCTATGCATAGAATTGAGCATTCCTAAGGCATCAAAATAGGACCGTTATACTCTATTTAGTGTTCTTCGAAGTACTTAACTTGCTAGTTTAGCTTTTGGACAACGTTTCGTTAGGTAAAGAAGCCAATAGACCAAGTTAAGTTCAAAATTGCACGAAACGTGAAAAACTTGTCTATGCATAGAATTGAGCATTCCTAAGGCATCAAAATGGACCGTTATACTCTATTTAGTGTTCTTCGAAGTCTTAACTTGCTAGTTTAGCTTTTGGACATCGTTTCGTTAGGTAAAGAAGCCAATAGACCAAGTTAAGTTCAAAATTGCACGAAACGTGAAAAACTTGTCTATGCATAGAATTGAGCATTCCTAAGGCATCAAAATGGACCGTTATACTCTATTTAGTGTTCTTCGAAGTCTTAACTTGCTAGTTTAGCTTTTGGACATCGTTTCGTTAGGTAAAGAAGCCAATAGACCAAGTTAAGTTCAAAATTGCACGAAACGTGAAAAACTTGTCTATGCATAGAATTGAGCATTCCTAAGGCATCAAAATGGACCGTTATACTCTATTTAGTGTTCTTCGAAGTCTTAACTTGCTAGTTTAGCTTTTGGACATCGTTTCGTTAGGTAAAGAAGCCAATAGACCAAGTTAAGTTCAAAATTGCACGAAACGTGAAAAACTTGTCTATGCATAGAATTGAGCATTCCTAAGGCATCAAAATGGACCGTTATACTCTATTTAGTGTTCTTCGAAGTCTTAACTTGCTAGTTTAGCTTTTGGACATCGTTTCGTTAGGTAAAGAAGCCAATAGACCAAGTTAAGTTCAAAATTGCACGAAACGTGAAAAACTTGTCCTATGCATAGAATTGAGCATTCCTAAGGCATCAAAATAGACCGTTATACTCTATTTAGTGTTCTTAGAAGTACTTAACTTGCTAGTTTAGCTTTTGGACAATCGTTTCGTTAGGTAAAGAAGCCAATAGACCAAGTTAAGTTCAAAATTGCACGAAACGTGAAAAACTTGTCTATGCATAGAATTGAGCATTCCTAAGGCATCAAAATAGGACCGTTATACTCTATTTAGTGTTCTTCGAAGTCTTAACTTGCTAGTTTAGCTTTTGGACATCGTTTCGTTAGGTAAAGAAGCCAATAGACCAAGTTAAGTTCAAAATTGCACGAAACGTGAAAAACTTGTCTATGCATAGAATTGAGCATTCCTAAGGCATCAAAATAGGACCGTTATACTCTATTTAGTGTTCTTCGAAGTCTTAACTTGCTAGTTTAGCTTTTGGACATCGTTTCGTTAGGTAAAGAAGCCAATAGACCAAGTTAAGTTCAAAATTGCACGAAACGTGAAAAACTTGTCTATGCATAGAATTGAGCATTCCTAAGGCATCAAAATAGGACCGTTATACTCTATTTAGTGTTCTTCGAAGTCTTAACTTGCTAGTTTAGCTTTTGGACATCGTTTCGTTAGGTAAAGAAGCCAATAGACCAAGTTAAGTTCAAAATTGCACGAAACGTGAAAAACTTGTCTATGCATAGAATTGAGCATTCCTAAGGCATCAAAATAGGACCGTTATACTCTATTTAGTGTTCTTCGAAGTCTTAACTTGCTAGTTTAGCTTTTGGACATCGTTTCGTTAGGTAAAGAAGCCAATAGACCAAGTTAAGTTCAAAATTGCACGAAACGTGAAAAACTTGTCTATGCATAGAATTGAGCATTCCTAAGGCATCAAAATAGACCGTTATACTCTATTTAGTGTTCTTCGAAGTACTTAACTTGCTAGTTTAGCTTTTGGACATCGTTTCGTTAGGTAAAGAAGCCAATAGACCAAGTTAAGTTCAAAATTGCACGAAACGTGAAAAACTTGTCCATGCATAGAATTGAGCATTCCTAAGGCATCAAAATGGACCGTTATACTCTATTTAGTGTTCTTCGAAGTCTTAACTTGCTAGTTTAGCTTTTGGACATCGTTTCGTTAGGTAAAGAAGCCAATAGACCAAGTTAAGTTCAAAATTGCACGAAACGTGAAAAACTTGTCTATGCATAGAATTGAGCATTCCTAAGGCATCAAAATGGACCGTTATACTCTATTTAGTGTTCTTCGAAGTCTTAACTTGCTAGTTTAGCTTTTGGACATCGTTTCGTTAGGTAAAGAAGCCAATAGACCAAGTTAAGTTCAAAATTGCACGAAACGTGAAAAACTTGTCTATGCATAGAATTGAGCATTCCTAAGGCATCAAAATGGACCGTTATACTCTATTTAGTGTTCTTCGAAGTCTTAACTTGCTAGTTTAGCTTTTGGACATCGTTTCGTTAGGTAAAGAAGCCAATAGACCAAGTTAAGTTCAAAATTGCACGAAACGTGAAAAACTTGTCTATGCATAGAATTGAGCATTCCTAAGGCATCAAAATGGACCGTTATACTCTATTTAGTGTTCTTCGAAGTCTTAACTTGCTAGTTTAGCTTTTGGACATCGTTTCGTTAGGTAAAGAAGCCAATAGACCAAGTTAAGTTCAAAATTGCACGAAACGTGAAAAACTTGTCTATGCATAGAATTGAGCATTCCTAAGGCATCAAAATAGGACCGTTATACTCTATTTAGTGTTCTTCGAAGTCTTAACTTGCTAGTTTAGCTTTTGGACATCGTTTCGTTAGGTAAAGAAGCCAATAGACCAAGTTAATGTTCAAAATTGCACGAAACGTGAAAAACTTGTCTATGCATAGAATTGAGCATTCCTAAGGCATCAAAATGGACCGTTATACTCTATTTAGTGTTCTTCGAAGTCTTAACTTGCTAGTTTAGCTTTTGGACATCGTTTCGTTAGGTAAAGAAGCCAATAGACCAAGTTAAGTTCAAAATTGCACGAAACGTGAAAAACTTGTCTATGCATAGAATTGAGCATTCCTAAGGCATCAAAATAGACCGTTATACTCTATTTAGTGTTCTTCGAAGTCTTAACTTGCTAGTTTAGCTTTTGGACATCGTTTCGTTAGGTAAAGAAGCCAATAGACCAAGTTAAGTTCAAAATTGCACGAAACGTGAAAAACTTGTCTATGCATAGAATTGAGCATTCCTAAGGCATCAAAATGGACCGTTATACTCTATTTAGTGTTCTTCGAAGTCTTAACTTGCTAGTTTAGCTTTTGGACATCGTTTCGTTAGGTAAAGAAGCCAATAGACCAAGTTAAGTTCAAAATTGCACGAAACGTGAAAAACTTGTCTATGCATAGAATTGAGCATTCCTAAGGCATCAAAATAGACCGTTATACTCTATTTAGTGTTCTTAGAAGTCTTAACTTGCTAGTTTAGCTTTTGGACAATCGTTTCGTTAGGTAAAGAAGCCAATAGACCAAGTTAAGTTCAAAATTGCACGAAACGTGAAAAACTTGTCTATGCATAGAATTGAGCATTCCTAAGGCATCAAAATAGACCGTTATACTCTATTTAGTGTTCTTCGAAGTCTTAACTTGCTAGTTTAGCTTTTGGACATCGTTTCGTTAGGTAAAGAAGCCAATAGACCAAGTTAAGTTCAAAATTGCACGAAACGTGAAAAACTTGTCTATGCATAGAATTGAGCATTCCTAAGGCATCAAAATAGGACCGTTATACTCTATTTAGTGTTCTTCGAAGTCTTAACTTGCTAGTTTAGCTTTTGGACATCGTTTCGTTAGGTAAAGAAGCCAATAGACCAAGTTAAGTTCAAAATTGCACGAAACGTGAAAAACTTGTCTATGCATAGAATTGAGCATTCCTAAGGCATCAAAATAGGACCGTTATACTCTATTTAGTGTTCTTCGAAGTCTTAACTTGCTAGTTTAGCTTTTGGACATCGTTTCGTTAGGTAAAGAAGCCAATAGACCAAGTTAAGTTCAAAATTGCACGAAACGTGAAAAACTTGTCTATGCATAGAATTGAGCATTCCTAAGGCATCAAAATAGACCGTTATACTCTATTTAGTGTTCTTCGAAGTCTTAACTTGCTAGTTTAGCTTTTGGACATCGTTTCGTTAGGTAAAGAAGCCAATAGACCAAGTTAAGTTCAAAATTGCACGAAACGTGAAAAACTTGTCTATGCATAGAATTGAGCATTCCTAAGGCATCAAAATAGACCGTTATACTCTATTTAGTGTTCTTCGAAGTCTTAACTTGCTAGTTTAGCTTTTGGACATCGTTTCGTTAGGTAAAGAAGCCAATAGACCAAGTTAAGTTCAAAATTGCACGAAACGTGAAAAACTTGTCTATGCATAGAATTGAGCATTCCTAAGGCATCAAAATAGACCGTTATACTCTATTTAGTGTTCTTCGAAGTCTTAACTTGCTAGTTTAGCTTTTGGACATCGTTTCGTTAGGTAAAGAAGCCAATAGACCAAGTTAAGTTCAAAATTGCACGAAACGTGAAAAACTTGTCTATGCATAGAATTGAGCATTCCTAAGGCATCAAAATAGGACCGTTATACTCTATTTAGTGTTCTTCGAAGTCTTAACTTGCTAGTTTAGCTTTTGGACATCGTTTCGTTAGGTAAAGAAGCCAATAGACCAAGTTAAGTTCAAAATTGCACGAAACGTGAAAAACTTGTCTATGCATAGAATTGAGCATTCCTAAGGCATCAAAATGGACCGTTATACTCTATTTAGTGTTCTTCGAAGTCTTAACTTGCTAGTTTAGCTTTTGGACATCGTTTCGTTAGGTAAAGAAGCCAATAGACCAAGTTAAGTTCAAAATTGCACGAAACGTGAAAAAACTTGTCTATGCATAGAATTGAGCATTCCTAAGGCATCAAAATGGACCGTTATACTCTATTTAGTGTTCTTCGAAGTCTTAACTTGCTAGTTTAGCTTTTGGACATCGTTTCGTTAGGTAAAGAAGCCAATAGACCAAGTTAAGTTCAAAATTGCACGAAACGTGAAAAACTTGTCTATGCATAGAATTGAGCATTCCTAAGGCATCAAAATAGGACCGTTATACTCTATTTAGTGTTCTTCGAAGTCTTAACTTGCTAGTTTAGCTTTTGGACATCGTTTCGTTAGGTAAAGAAGCCAATAGACCAAGTTAAGTTCAAAATTGCACGAAACGTGAAAAACTTGTCTATGCATAGAATTGAGCATTCCTAAGGCATCAAAATAGACCGTTATACTCTATTTAGTGTTCTTCGAAGTCTTAACTTGCTAGTTTAGCTTTTGGACATCGTTTCGTTAGGTAAAGAAGCCAATAGACCAAGTTAAGTTCAAAATTGCACGAAACGTGAAAAACTTGTCTATGCATAGAATTGAGCATTCCTAAGGCATCAAAATAGACCGTTATACTCTATTTAGTGTTCTTCGAAGTCTTAACTTGCTAGTTTAGCTTTTGGACATCGTTTCGTTAGGTAAAGAAGCCAATAGACCAAGTTAAGTTCAAAATTGCACGAAACGTGAAAAACTTGTCTATGCATAGAATTGAGCATTCCTAAGGCATCAAAATAGACCGTTATACTCTATTTAGTGTTCTTCGAAGTCTTAACTTGCTAGTTTAGCTTTTGGACATCGTTTCGTTAGGTAAAGAAGCCAATAGACCAAGTTAAGTTCAAAATTGCACGAAACGTGAAAAACTTGTCTATGCATAGAATTGAGCATTCCTAAGGCATCAAAATAGGACCGTTATACTCTATTTAGTGTTCTTCGAAGTCTTAACTTGCTAGTTTAGCTTTTGGACATCGTTTCGTTAGGTAAAGAAGCCAATAGACCAAGTTAAGTTCAAAATTGCACGAAACGTGAAAAAACTTGTCTATGCATAGAATTGAGCATTCCTAAGGCATCAAAATGGACCGTTATACTCTATTTAGTGTTCTTCGAAGTCTTAACTTGCTAGTTTAGCTTTTGGACATCGTTTCGTTAGGTAAAGAAGCCAATAGACCAAGTTAAGTTCAAAATTGCACGAAACGTGAAAAACTTGTCTATGCATAGAATTGAGCATTCCTAAGGCATCAAAATGGACCGTTATACTCTATTTAGTGTTCTTCGAAGTCTTAACTTGCTAGTTTAGCTTTTGGACATCGTTTCGTTAGGTAAAGAAGCCAATAGACCAAGTTAAGTTCAAAATTGCACGAAACGTGAAAAACTTGTCTATGCATAGAATTGAGCATTCCTAAGGCATCAAAATAGACCGTTATACTCTATTTAGTGTTCTTCGAAGTACTTAACTTGCTAGTTTAGCTTTTGGACATCGTTTCGTTAGGTAAAGAAGCCAATAGACCAAGTTAAGTTCAAAATTGCACGAAACGTGAAAAACTTGTCTATGCATAGAATTGAGCATTCCTAAGGCATCAAAATAGGACCGTTATACTCTATTTAGTGTTCTTCGAAGTCTTAACTTGCTAGTTTAGCTTTTGGACATCGTTTCGTTAGGTAAAGAAGCCAATAGACCAAGTTAAGTTCAAAATTGCACGAAACGTGAAAAACTTGTCTATGCATAGAATTGAGCATTCCTAAGGCATCAAAATAGACCGTTATACTCTATTTAGTGTTCTTAGAAGTCTTAACTTGCTAGTTTAGCTTTTGGACAACGTTTCGTTAGGTAAAGAAGCCAATAGACCAAGTTAAGTTCAAAATTGCACGAAACGTGAAAAACTTGTCTATGCATAGAATTGAGCATTCCTAAGGCATCAAAATAGACCGTTATACTCTATTTAGTGTTCTTCGAAGTCTTAACTTGCTAGTTTAGCTTTTGGACATCGTTTCGTTAGGTAAAGAAGCCAATAGACCAAGTTAAGTTCAAAATTGCACGAAACGTGAAAAACTTGTCTATGCATAGAATTGAGCATTCCTAAGGCATCAAAATAGACCGTTATACTCTATTTAGTGTTCTTCGAAGTCTTAACTTGCTAGTTTAGCTTTTGGACATCGTTTCGTTAGGTAAAGAAGCCAATAGACCAAGTTAAGTTCAAAATTGCACGAAACGTGAAAAACTTGTCTATGCATAGAATTGAGCATTCCTAAGGCATCAAAATAGACCGTTATACTCTATTTAGTGTTCTTCGAAGTACTTAACTTGCTAGTTTAGCTTTTGGACAACGTTTCGTTAGGTAAAGAAGCCAATAGACCAAGTTAAGTTCAAAATTGCACGAAACGTGAAAAACTTGTCCATGCATAGAATTGAGCATTCCTAAGGCATCAAAATGGACCGTTATACTCTATTTAGTGTTCTTCGAAGTCTTAACTTGCTAGTTTAGCTTTTGGACATCGTTTCGTTAGGTAAAGAAGCCAATAGACCAAGTTAAGTTCAAAATTGCACGAAACGTGAAAAACTTGTCTATGCATAGAATTGAGCATTCCTAAGGCATCAAAATGGACCGTTATACTCTATTTAGTGTTCTTCGAAGTCTTAACTTGCTAGTTTAGCTTTTGGACATCGTTTCGTTAGGTAAAGAAGCCAATAGACCAAGTTAAGTTCAAAATTGCACGAAACGTGAAAAACTTGTCTATGCATAGAATTGAGCATTCCTAAGGCATCAAAATGGACCGTTATACTCTATTTAGTGTTCTTCGAAGTCTTAACTTGCTAGTTTAGCTTTTGGACATCGTTTCGTTAGGTAAAGAAGCCAATAGACCAAGTTAAGTTCAAAATTGCACGAAACGTGAAAAACTTGTCTATGCATAGAATTGAGCATTCCTAAGGCATCAAAATGGACCGTTATACTCTATTTAGTGTTCTTCGAAGTCTTAACTTGCTAGTTTAGCTTTTGGACATCGTTTCGTTAGGTAAAGAAGCCAATAGACCAAGTTAAGTTCAAAATTGCACGAAACGTGAAAAACTTGTCTATGCATAGAATTGAGCATTCCTAAGGCATCAAAATGGACCGTTATACTCTATTTAGTGTTCTTCGAAGTCTTAACTTGCTAGTTTAGCTTTTGGACATCGTTTCGTTAGGTAAAGAAGCCAATAGACCAAGTTAAGTTCAAAATTGCACGAAACGTGAAAAACTTGTCTATGCATAGAATTGAGCATTCCTAAGGCATCAAAATAGACCGTTATACTCTATTTAGTGTTCTTCGAAGTCTTAACTTGCTAGTTTAGCTTTTGGACAATCGTTTCGTTAGGTAAAGAAGCCAATAGACCAAGTTAAGTTCAAAATTGCACGAAACGTGAAAAACTTGTCTATGCATAGAATTGAGCATTCCTAAGGCATCAAAATAGGACCGTTATACTCTATTTAGTGTTCTTCGAAGTCTTAACTTGCTAGTTTAGCTTTTGGACATCGTTTCGTTAGGTAAAGAAGCCAATAGACCAAGTTAAGTTCAAAATTGCACGAAACGTGAAAAACTTGTCTATGCATAGAATTGAGCATTCCTAAGGCATCAAAATGGACCGTTATACTCTATTTAGTGTTCTTCGAAGTCTTAACTTGCTAGTTTAGCTTTTGGACATCGTTTCGTTAGGTAAAGAAGCCAATAGACCAAGTTAAGTTCAAAATTGCACGAAACGTGAAAAACTTGTCTATGCATAGAATTGAGCATTCCTAAGGCATCAAAATGGACCGTTATACTCTATTTAGTGTTCTTCGAAGTCTTAACTTGCTAGTTTAGCTTTTGGACATCGTTTCGTTAGGTAAAGAAGCCAATAGACCAAGTTAAGTTCAAAATTGCACGAAACGTGAAAAACTTGTCTATGCATAGAATTGAGCATTCCTAAGGCATCAAAATAGGACCGTTATACTCTATTTAGTGTTCTTCGAAGTCTTAACTTGCTAGTTTAGCTTTTGGACATCGTTTCGTTAGGTAAAGAAGCCAATAGACCAAGTTAAGTTCAAAATTGCACGAAACGTGAAAAACTTGTCTATGCATAGAATTGAGCATTCCTAAGGCATCAAAATGGACCGTTATACTCTATTTAGTGTTCTTCGAAGTCTTAACTTGCTAGTTTAGCTTTTGGACATCGTTTCGTTAGGTAAAGAAGCCAATAGACCAAGTTAAGTTCAAAATTGCACGAAACGTGAAAAACTTGTCTATGCATAGAATTGAGCATTCCTAAGGCATCAAAATGGACCGTTATACTCTATTTAGTGTTCTTCGAAGTCTTAACTTGCTAGTTTAGCTTTTGGACATCGTTTCGTTAGGTAAAGAAGCCAATAGACCAAGTTAAGTTCAAAATTGCACGAAACGTGAAAAACTTGTCTATGCATAGAATTGAGCATTCCTAAGGCATCAAAATGGACCGTTATACTCTATTTAGTGTTCTTCGAAGTCTTAACTTGCTAGTTTAGCTTTTGGACATCGTTTCGTTAGGTAAAGAAGCCAATAGACCAAGTTAAGTTCAAAATTGCACGAAACGTGAAAAACTTGTCTATGCATAGAATTGAGCATTCCTAAGGCATCAAAATAGACCGTTATACTCTATTTAGTGTTCTTCGAAGTCTTAACTTGCTAGTTTAGCTTTTGGACATCGTTTCGTTAGGTAAAGAAGCCAATAGACCAAGTTAAGTTCAAAATTGCACGAAACGTGAAAAACTTGTCTATGCATAGAATTGAGCATTCCTAAGGCATCAAAATAGACCGTTATACTCTATTTAGTGTTCTTCGAAGTCTTAACTTGCTAGTTTAGCTTTTGGACAATCGTTTCGTTAGGTAAAGAAGCCAATAGACCAAGTTAAGTTCAAAATTGCACGAAACGTGAAAAACTTGTCCTATGCATAGAATTGAGCATTCCTAAGGCATCAAAATAGGACCGTTATACTCTATTTAGTGTTCTTCGAAGTCTTAACTTGCTAGTTTAGCTTTTGGACATCGTTTCGTTAGGTAAAGAAGCCAATAGACCAAGTTAAGTTCAAAATTGCACGAAACGTGAAAAACTTGTCTATGCATAGAATTGAGCATTCCTAAGGCATCAAAATGGACCGTTATACTCTATTTAGTGTTCTTCGAAGTCTTAACTTGCTAGTTTAGCTTTTGGACATCGTTTCGTTAGGTAAAGAAGCCAATAGACCAAGTTAAGTTCAAAATTGCACGAAACGTGAAAAACTTGTCTATGCATAGAATTGAGCATTCCTAAGGCATCAAAATGGACCGTTATACTCTATTTAGTGTTCTTCGAAGTCTTAACTTGCTAGTTTAGCTTTTGGACATCGTTTCGTTAGGTAAAGAAGCCAATAGACCAAGTTAAGTTCAAAATTGCACGAAACGTGAAAAACTTGTCTATGCATAGAATTGAGCATTCCTAAGGCATCAAAATAGACCGTTATACTCTATTTAGTGTTCTTCGAAGTCTTAACTTGCTAGTTTAGCTTTTGGACATCGTTTCGTTAGGTAAAGAAGCCAATAGACCAAGTTAAGTTCAAAATTGCACGAAACGTGAAAAACTTGTCTATGCATAGAATTGAGCATTCCTAAGGCATCAAAATAGACCGTTATACTCTATTTAGTGTTCTTCGAAGTCTTAACTTGCTAGTTTAGCTTTTGGACATCGTTTCGTTAGGTAAAGAAGCCAATAGACCAAGTTAAGTTCAAAATTGCACGAAACGTGAAAAACTTGTCTATGCATAGAATTGAGCATTCCTAAGGCATCAAAATAGACCGTTATACTCTATTTAGTGTTCTTCGAAGTCTTAACTTGCTAGTTTAGTATTTGGACAACGTTTCGTTAGGTAAAGAAGCCAATAGACCAAGTTAAGTTCAAAATTGCACGAAACGTGAAAAACTTGTCCATGCATAGAATTGAGCATTCCTAAGGCATCAAAATAGACCGTTATACTCTATTTAGTGTTCTTCGAAGACTTAACTTGCTAGTTTAGCTTTTGGACAACGTTTCGTTAGGTAAAGAAGCCAATAGACCAAGTTAAGTTCAAAATTGCATGAAACGTGAAAAACTTGATCATGCATAGAATTGAGCATTCCTAAGGCATCAAAATAGACCGTTATACTCTATTTAGTGTTCTTCGAAGTCTTAACTTGCTAGTTTAGCTTTTGGACATCGTTTCGTTAGGTAAAGAAGCCAATAGACCAAGTTATGTTCAAAATTGCACGAAACGTGAAAAACTTGTCGTTGCGTAGAATTGAGCATTCCTAAGGCATCAAAATGGACCGTTATACTCTATTTAGTGTTCTTCGAAGTCTTAACTTGCTAGTTTAGCTTTTGGACATCGTTTCGTTAGGTAAAGAAGCCAATAGACCAAGTTAAGTTCAAAATTGCACGAAACGTGAAAAACTTGTCCATGCATAGAATTGAGCATTCCTAAGGCATCAAAATAGACCGTTATACTCTATTTAGTGTTCTTAGAAGACTTAACTTGCTAGTTTAGCTTTTGGACAACGTTTCGTTAGGTAAAGAAGCCAATAGACCAAGTTAAGTTCAAAATTGCACTGAAACGTGAAAAACTTGATCTATGCATAGAATTGAGCATTCCAAAGGCATCAAAATAGACCGGTATACTCTATTTAGTGTTCTTCGAAGTCTTAACTTGCTAGTTTAGCTTTTGGACATCGTTTCGTTAGGTAAAGAAGCCAATAGACCAAGTTAAGTTCAAAATTGCACGAAACGTGAAAAACTTGTCTATGCATAGAATTGAGCATTCCTAAGGCATCAAAATGGACAGTTATACTCTATTTATTGTTCTTCGAAGACTTAACTTGCTAGTTTAGCTTTTGGACATCGTTTCGTTAGGTAAAGAAGCCAATAGACCAAGTTCTATTCAAAATTGCACAGAACGTGAAAAACTTGTCGTTGCGTAGAATTGAGCATTCCTAAGGCATCAAAATGGACCGTTATACTCTATTTAGTGTTCTTCGAAGTCTTAACTTGCTAGTTTTGCTTTTGGACATCGTTTCGTTAGGTAAAGAAGCCAATAGACCAAGTTAAGTTCAAAATTGCACGAAACGAGAAAAACTTGTCGTTGCGTAGAATTGAGCATTCCTAAGGCATCAAAATAGACCGTTATACTCTATTTAGTGTTCTTAGAAGACTTAACTTGCTAGTTTAGCTTTTGGACAACGTTTCGTTAGGTAAAGAAGCCAATAGACCAAGTTAAGTTCAAAATTGCATGAAACGTGAAAAACTTGATCATGCATAGAATTGAGCATTCCTAAGGCATCAAAATAGACCGTTATACTCTATTTAGTGTTCTTCGAAGTCTTAACTTGCTAGTTTAGCTTTTGGACATG
>NW_024056261.1:0-57694 GCF_013401445.1 Tripterygium wilfordii | reverse complement strand
TCGTAGTAAGGAAGCCAGTAGACCAAAGTTAAGTTGAAAATGCACGAAACGAGAAAAACTTGTCTATGCATAGAAATAAGCATTCCTAAGGCATCAAATTTGAGCGTTATACTCTATTTAGAGTTCTTTGAAGTCTTAACTTGCTTGTTTTGCTTTGGACAATGTTTCGTTAGGTAAAGAAGCCAATAGACCAACTTAAGTTCAAAATTGCACGAAACGTGAAAAACTTGTCTATGCATAGAATTGAGCATTCCTAAGGCATCAATTGGACCGTTATACTCTATTTAGTGTTCTTAGAAGTCTTAACTTGCTAGTTTGCTTTTGGACAACGTTTCGTTAGGTAAAGAAGCCAATAGACCAAGTTAAGTTCAAAATTGCACGAAACGTGAAAAACTTGTCTATGCATAGAATTGAGCATTCCTAAGGCATCAAATTGGACCGTTATACTCTATTTAGTGTTCTTAGAAGTCTTAACTTGCTAGTTTTGCTTTTGGACAACGTTTCGTTAGGTAAAGAAGCCAATAGACCAAGTTAAGTTCAAAATTGCACGAAACGTGAAAAACTTGTCTATGCATAGAATTGAGCATTCCTAAGGCATCAAATTGGACCGTTATACTCTATTTAGTGTTCTTAGAAGTCTTAACTTGCTAGTTTAGCTTTTGGACAACGTTTCGTTAGGTAAAGAAGCCAATAGACCAAGTTAAGTTCAAAATTGCACGAAACGTGAAAAACTTGTCTATGCATAGAATTGAGCATTCCTAAGGCATCAAATTGGACCGTTATACTCTATTTAGTGTTCTTAGAAGTCTTAACTTGCTAGTTTAGCTTTTGGACAACGTTTCGTTAGGTAAAGAAGCCAATAGACCAAGTTAAGTTCAAAATTGCACGAAACGTGAAAAACTTGTCTATGCATAGAATTGAGCATTCCTAAGGCATCAAATTGGACCGTTATACTCTATTTAGTGTTCTTAGAAGTCTTAACTTGCTAGTTTTAGCTTTTGGACAACGTTTCGTTAGGTAAAGAAGCCAATAGACCAAGTTAAGTTCAAAATTGCACGAAACGTGAAAAACTTGTCTATGCATAGAATTGAGCATTCCTAAGGAATCAAATTGGACCGTTATACTCTATTTAGTGTTCTTAGAAGTCTTAACTTGCTAGTTTAGCTTTTGGACAACGTTTCGTTAGGTAAAGAAGCCAATAGACCAAGTTAAGTTCAAAATTGCACGAAACGTGAAAAACTTGTCTATGCATAGAATTGAGCATTCCTAAGGCATCAAATTGGACCGTTATACTCTATTTAGTGTTCTTAGAAGTCTTAACTTGCTAGTTTTGCTTTTGGACAACGTTTCGTTAGGTAAAGAAGCCAATAGACCAAGTTAAGTTCAAAATTGCACGAAACGTGAAAAACTTGTCTATGCATAGAATTGAGCATTCCTAAGGCATCAAATTGGACCGTTATACTCTATTTAGTGTTCTTAGAAGTCTTAACTTGCTAGTTTTGCTTTTGGACAACGTTTCGTTAGGTAAAGAAGCCAATAGACCAAGTTAAGTTCAAAATTGCACGAAACGTGAAAAACTTGTCTATGCATAGAATTGAGCATTCCTAAGGCATCAAATTGGACCGTTATACTCTATTTAGTGTTCTTAGAAGTCTTAACTTGCTAGTTTTAGCTTTTGGACAACGTTTCGTTAGGTAAAGAAGCCAATAGACCAAGTTAAGTTCAAAATTGCACGAAACGTGAAAAACTTGTCTATGCATAGAATTGAGCATTCCTAAGGCATCAAATTGGACCGTTATACTCTATTTAGTGTTCTTAGAAGTCTTAACTTGCTAGTTTTAGCTTTTGGACAACGTTTCGTTAGGTAAAGAAGCCAATAGACCAAGTTAAGTTCAAAATTGCACAAAACGTGAAAAACTTGTCTATGCATAGAATTGAGCATTCCTAAGGAAGCAAATTGGACCGTTATACTCTATTTAGTGTTCTTAGAAGTCTTAACTTGCTAGTTTTGGTTTTGGACAACGTTTCGTTAGGTAAAGAAGCCAATAGACCAAGTTAAGTTCAAAATTGCACGAAACGTGAAAAACTTGTCTATGCATTGAATTGAGCATTCCTAAGGCATCAAATTGGACCGTTATACTCTATTTAGTGTTCTTAGAAGTCTTAACTTGCTAGTTTTGCTTTTGGACAACGTTTCGTTAGGTAAAGAAGCCAATAGACCAAGTTAAGTTCAAAATTGCACGAAACGTGAAAAACTTGTCTATGCATAGAATTGAGCATTCCTAAGGCATCAAATTGGACCGTTATACTCTATTTAGTGTTCTTAGAAGTCTTAACTTGCTAGTTTTGCTTTTGGACAACGTTTCGTTAGGTAAAGAAGCCAATAGACCAAGTTAAGTTCAAAATTGCACGAAACGTGAAAAACTTGTCTATGCATAGAATTGAGCATTCCTAAGGCATCAAATTGGACCGTTATACTCTATTTAGTGTTCTTAGAAGTCTTAACTTGCTAGTTTAGCTTTTGGACAACGTTTCGTTAGGTAAAGAAGCCAATAGACCAAGTTAAGTTCAAAATTGCACGAAACGTGAAAAACTTGTCTATGCATAGAATTGAGCATTCCTAAGGCATCAAATTGGACCGTTATACTCTATTTAGTGTTCTTAGAAGTCTTAACTTGCTAGTTTTGCTTTTGGACAACGTTTCGTTAGGTAAAGAAGCCAATAGACCAAGTTAAGTTCAAAATTGCACGAAACGTGAAAAACTTGTCTATGCATAGAACTAAGCATTCCTAGGGCATCAAATTTGACTATTTAGTGTTCTTAGAAGTCTTAACTTGATAGTTTTGCTTTTGGACAACGTTTCGTTAGGTAAAGAAGCCAATAGACCAAGTTAAGTTCAAAATTGCACGAAACGTGAAAAACTTGTCTATGCATAGAATTGAGCATTCCTAAGGCATCAAATTGGACCGTTATACTCTATTTAGTGTTCTTAGAAGTCTTAACTTGCTAGTTTAGCTTTTGGACAACGTTTCGTTAGGTAAAGAAGCCAATAGACCAAGTTAAGTTCAAAATTGCACGAAACGTGAAAAACTTGTCTATGCATAGAATTGAGCATTCCTAAGGCATCAAATTGGACCGTTATACTCTATTTAGTGTTCTTAGAAGTCTTAACTTGCTAGTTTTGCTTTTGGACAACGTTTCGTTAGGTAAAGAAGCCAATAGACCAAGTTAAGTTCAAAATTGCACGAAACGTGAAAAACTTGTCTATGCATAGAATTGAGCATTCCTAAGGCATCAAATTGGACCGTTATACTCTATTTAGTGTTCTTAGAAGTCTTAACTTGCTAGTTTTGCTTTTGGACAACGTTTCGTTAGGTAAAGAAGCCAATAGACCAAGTTAAGTTCAAAATTGCACGAAACGTGAAAAACTTGTCTATGCATAGAATTGAGCATTCCTAAGGCATCAAATTGGACCGTTATACTCTATTTAGTGTTCTTAGAAGTCTTAACTTGCTAGTTTTGCTTTTGGACAACGTTTCGTTAGGTAAAGAAGCCAATAGACCAAGTTAAGTTCAAAATTGCACGAAACGTGAAAAACTTGTCTATGCATAGAATTGAGCATTCCTAAGGCATCAAATTGGACCGTTATACTCTATTTAGTGTTCTTAGAAGTCTTAACTTGCTAGTTTTGCTTTTGGACAACGTTTCGTTAGGTAAAGAAGCCAATAGACCAAGTTAAGTTCAAAATTGCACGAAACGTGAAAAACTTGTCTATGCATAGAATTGAGCATTCCTAAGGCATCAAATTGGACCGTTATACTCTATTTAGTGTTCTTAGAAGTCTTAACTTGCTAGTTTTGCTTTTGGACAACGTTTCGTTAGGTAAAGAAGCCAATAGACCAAGTTAAGTTCAAAATTGCACGAAACGTGAAAAACTTGTCTATGCATAGAACTGAAGCATTCCTAAGGGCATCAAATTGGACCGTTATACTCTATTAGTGTTCTTAGAAGTCTTAACTTGCTAGTTTTGCTTTTGGACAACGTTTCGTTAGGTAAAGAAGCCAATAGACCAAGTTAAGTTCAAAATTGCACGAAACGTGAAAAACTTGTCTATGCATAGAATTGAGCATTCCTAAGGCATCAAATTGGACCGTTATACTCTATTTAGTGTTCTTAGAAGTCTTAACTTGCTAGTTTAGCTTTTGGACAACGTTTCGTTAGGTAAAGAAGCCAATAGACCAAGTTAAGTTCAAAATTGCACGAAACGTGAAAAACTTGTCTATGCATAGAATTGAGCATTCCTAAGGCATCAAATTGGACCGTTATACTCTATTTAGTGTTCTTAGAAGTCTTAACTTGCTAGTTTAGCTTTTGGACAACGTTTCGTTAGGTAAAGAAGCCAATAGACCAAGTTAAGTTCAAAATTGCACGAAACGTGAAAAACTTGTCTATGCATAGAATTGAGCATTCCTAAGGCATCAAATTGGACCGTTATACTCTATTTAGTGTTCTTAGAAGTCTTAACTTGCTAGTTTTGCTTTTGGACAACGTTTCGTTAGGTAAAGAAGCCAATAGACCAAGTTAAGTTCAAAATTGCACGAAACGTGAAAAACTTGTCTATGCATAGAACTGAAGCATTCCTAAGGCATCAAATTGGACCGTTATACTCTATTTAGTGTTCTTAGAAGTCTTAACTTGCTAGTTTTGCTTTTGGACAACGTTTCGTTAGGTAAAGAAGCCAATAGACCAAGTTAAGTTCAAAATTGCACGAAACGTGAAAAACTTGTCTATGCATAGAATTGAGCATTCCTAAGGCATCAAATTGGACCGTTATACTCTATTTAGTGTTCTTAGAAGTCTTAACTTGCTAGTTTTGCTTTTGGACAACGTTTCGTTAGGTAAAGAAGCCAATAGACCAAGTTAAGTTCAAAATTGCACGAAACGTGAAAAACTTGTCTATGCATAGAATTGAGCATTCCTAAGGCATCAAATTGGACCGTTATACTCTATTAGTGTTCTTAGAAGTCTTAACTTGCTAGTTTTGCTTTTGGACAACGTTTCGTTAGGTAAAGAAGCCAATAGACCAAGTTAAGTTCAAAATTGCACGAAACGTGAAAAACTTGTCTATGCATAGAATTGAGCATTCCTAAGGCATCAAATTGGACCGTTATACTCTATTTAGTGTTCTTAGAAGTCTTAACTTGCTAGTTTTAGCTTTTGGACAACGTTTCGTTAGGTAAAGAAGCCAATAGACCAAGTTAAGTTCAAAATTGCACGAAACGTGAAAAACTTGTCTATGCATAGAATTGAGCATTCCTAAGGCATCAAATTGGACCGTTATACTCTATTTAGTGTTCTTAGAAGTCTTAACTTGCTAGTTTAGCTTTTGGACAACGTTTCGTTAGGTAAAGAAGCCAATAGACCAAGTTAAGTTCAAAATTGCACGAAACGTGAAAAACTTGTCTATGCATAGAATTGAGCATTCCTAAGGCATCAAATTGGACCGTTATACTCTATTTAGTGTTCTTAGAAGTCTTAACTTGCTAGTTTTGCTTTTGGACAACGTTTCGTTAGGTAAAGAAGCCAATAGACCAAGTTAAGTTCAAAATTGCACGAAACGTGAAAAACTTGTCTATGCATAGAATTGAGCATTCCTAAGGCATCAAATTGGACCGTTATACTCTATTTAGTGTTCTTAGAAGTCTTAACTTGCTAGTTTTGCTTTTGGACAACGTTTCGTTAGGTAAAGAAGCCAATAGACCAAGTTAAGTTCAAAATTGCACGAAACGTGAAAAACTTGTCTATGCATAGAATTGAGCATTCCTAAGGCATCAAATTGGACCGTTATACTCTATTTAGTGTTCTTAGAAGTCTTAACTTGCTAGTTTTGCTTTTGGACAACGTTTCGTTAGGTAAAGAAGCCAATAGACCAAGTTAAGTTCAAAATTGCACGAAACGTGAAAAACTTGTCTATGCATAGAATTGAGCATTCCTAAGGCATCAAATTGGACCGTTATACTCTATTTAGTGTTCTTAGAAGTCTTAACTTGCTAGTTTTGCTTTTGGACAACGTTTCGTTAGGTAAAGAAGCCAATAGACCAAGTTAAGTTCAAAATTGCACGAAACGTGAAAAACTTGTCTATGCATAGAATTGAGCATTCCTAAGGCATCAAATTGGACCGTTATACTCTATTTAGTGTTCTTAGAAGTCTTAACTTGCTAGTTTAGCTTTTGGACAACGTTTCGTTAGGTAAAGAAGCCAATAGACCAAGTTAAGTTCAAAATTGCACGAAACGTGAAAAACTTGTCTATGCATAGAATTGAGCATTCCTAAGGGCATCAAATTGGACCGTTATACTCTATTTAGTGTTCTTAGAAGTCTTAACTTGCTAGTTTTGCTTTTGGACAACGTTTCGTTAGGTAAAGAAGCCAATAGACCAAGTTAAGTTCAAAATTGCACGAAACGTGAAAAACTTGTCTATGCATAGAATTGAGCATTCCTAAGGCATCAAATTGGACCGTTATACTCTATTTAGTGTTCTTAGAAGTCTTAACTTGCTAGTTTTGCTTTTGGACAACGTTTCGTTAGGTAAAGAAGCCAATAGACCAAGTTAAGTTCAAAATTGCACGAAACGTGAAAAACTTGTCTATGCATAGAATTGAGCATTCCTAAGGCATCAAATTGGACCGTTATACTCTATTTAGTGTTCTTAGAAGTCTTAACTTGCTAGTTTTGCTTTTGGACAACGTTTCGTTAGGTAAAGAAGCCAATAGACCAAGTTAAGTTCAAAATTGCACGAAACGTGAAAAACTTGTCTATGCATAGAATTGAGCATTCCTAAGGCATCAAATTGGACCGTTATACTCTATTTAGTGTTCTTAGAAGTCTTAACTTGCTAGTTTTGCTTTTGGACAACGTTTCGTTAGGTAAAGAAGCCAATAGACCAAGTTAAGTTCAAAATTGCACGAAACGTGAAAAACTTGTCTATGCATAGAACTAAGCATTCCTAGGCATCAAATTTGACCGTATTTAGTGTTCTTAGAAGTCTTAACTTGATAGTTTTGCTTTTGGACAACGTTTCGTTAGGTAAAGAAGCCAATAGACCAAGTTAAGTTCAAAATTGCACGAAACGTGAAAAACTTGTCTATGCATAGAACTAAGCATTCCTAAGGGCATCAAATTGACCGTATACTCTATTAGTGTTCTTAGAAGTCTTAACTTGATAGTTTTGCTTTTGGACAACGTTTCGTTAGGTAAAGAAGCCAATAGACCAAGTTAAGTTCAAAATTGCACGAAACGTGAAAAACTTGTCTATGCATAGAATTGAGCATTCCTAAGGCATCAAATTGGACCGTTATACTCTATTTAGTGTTCTTAGAAGTCTTAACTTGCTAGTTTTGCTTTTGGACAACGTTTCGTTAGGTAAAGAAGCCAATAGACCAAGTTAAGTTCAAAATTGCACGAAACGTGAAAAACTTGTCTATGCATAGAACTGAAGCATTCCTAAGGCATCAAATTGGACCGTTATACTCTATTAGTGTTCTTAGAAGTCTTAACTTGATAGTTTTGCTTTTGGACAACGTTTCGTTAGGTAAAGAAGCCAATAGACCAAGTTAAGTTCAAAATTGCACGAAACGTGAAAAACTTGTCTATGCATAGAACTAAGCATTCCTAAGGGCATCAAATTGGACCGTTATACTCTATTAGTGTTCTTAGAAGTCTTAACTTGATAGTTTTGCTTTTGGACAACGTTTCGTTAGGTAAAGAAGCCAATAGACCAAGTTAAGTTCAAAATTGCACGAAACGTGAAAAACTTGTCTATGCATAGAATTGAGCATTCCTAAGGCATCAAATTGGACCGTTATACTCTATTTAGTGTTCTTAGAAGTCTTAACTTGCTAGTTTTGCTTTTGGACAACGTTTCGTTAGGTAAAGAAGCCAATAGACCAAGTTAAGTTCAAAATTGCACGAAACGTGAAAAACTTGTCTATGCATAGAATTGAGCATTCCTAAGGCATCAAATTGGACCGTTATACTCTATTTAGTGTTCTTAGAAGTCTTAACTTGCTAGTTTTGCTTTTGGACAACGTTTCGTTAGGTAAAGAAGCCAATAGACCAAGTTAAGTTCAAAATTGCACGAAACGTGAAAAACTTGTCTATGCATAGAATTGAGCATTCCTAAGGCATCAAATTGGACCGTTATACTCTATTTAGTGTTCTTAGAAGTCTTAACTTGCTAGTTTTGCTTTTGGACAACGTTTCGTTAGGTAAAGAAGCCAATAGACCAAGTTAAGTTCAAAATTGCACGAAACGTGAAAAACTTGTCTATGCATAGAACTAAGCATTCCTAGGGCATCAAATTTGACTATTTAGTGTTCTTAGAAGTCTTAACTTGATAGTTTTGCTTTTGGACAACGTTTCGTTAGGTAAAGAAGCCAATAGACCAAGTTAAGTTCAAAATTGCACGAAACGTGAAAAACTTGTCTATGCATAGAATTGAGCATTCCTAAGGCATCAAATTGGACCGTTATACTCTATTTAGTGTTCTTAGAAGTCTTAACTTGCTAGTTTAGCTTTTGGACAACGTTTCGTTAGGTAAAGAAGCCAATAGACCAAGTTAAGTTCAAAATTGCACGAAACGTGAAAAACTTGTCTATGCATAGAACTAAGCATTCCTAGGGCATCAAATTTGACTATTTAGTGTTCTTAGAAGTCTTAACTTGATAGTTTTGCTTTTGGACAACGTTTCGTTAGGTAAAGAAGCCAATAGACCAAGTTAAGTTCAAAATTGCACGAAACGTGAAAAACTTGTCTATGCATAGAATTGAGCATTCCTAAGGCATCAAATTGGACCGTTATACTCTATTTAGTGTTCTTAGAAGTCTTAACTTGCTAGTTTTGCTTTTGGACAACGTTTCGTTAGGTAAAGAAGCCAATAGACCAAGTTAAGTTCAAAATTGCACGAAACGTGAAAAACTTGTCTATGCATAGAACTAAGCATTCCTAAGGGCATCAAATTTGACGTATTTAGTGTTCTTAGAAGTCTTAACTTGATAGTTTTGCTTTTGGACAACGTTTCGTTAGGTAAAGAAGCCAATAGACCAAGTTAAGTTCAAAATTGCACGAAACGTGAAAAACTTGTCTATGCATAGAATTGAGCATTCCTAAGGCATCAAATTGGACCGTTATACTCTATTTAGTGTTCTTAGAAGTCTTAACTTGCTAGTTTAGCTTTTGGACAACGTTTCGTTAGGTAAAGAAGCCAATAGACCAAGTTAAGTTCAAAATTGCACGAAACGTGAAAAACTTGTCTATGCATAGAATTGAGCATTCCTAAGGCATCAAATTGGACCGTTATACTCTATTTAGTGTTCTTAGAAGTCTTAACTTGCTAGTTTTGCTTTTGGACAACGTTTCGTTAGGTAAAGAAGCCAATAGACCAAGTTAAGTTCAAAATTGCACGAAACGTGAAAAACTTGTCTATGCATAGAATTGAGCATTCCTAAGGCATCAAATTGGACCGTTATACTCTATTTAGTGTTCTTAGAAGTCTTAACTTGCTAGTTTTGCTTTTGGACAACGTTTCGTTAGGTAAAGAAGCCAATAGACCAAGTTAAGTTCAAAATTGCACGAAACGTGAAAAACTTGTCTATGCATAGAACTAAGCATTCCTAGGGCATCAAATTTGACTATTTAGTGTTCTTAGAAGTCTTAACTTGATAGTTTTGCTTTTGGACAACGTTTCGTTAGGTAAAGAAGCCAATAGACCAAGTTAAGTTCAAAATTGCACGAAACGTGAAAAACTTGTCTATGCATAGAATTGAGCATTCCTAAGGCATCAAATTGGACCGTTATACTCTATTTAGTGTTCTTAGAAGTCTTAACTTGCTAGTTTTGCTTTTGGACAACGTTTCGTTAGGTAAAGAAGCCAATAGACCAAGTTAAGTTCAAAATTGCACGAAACGTGAAAAACTTGTCTATGCATAGAACTAAGCATTCCTAGGGCATCAAATTTGACTATTTAGTGTTCTTAGAAGTCTTAACTTGATAGTTTTGCTTTTGGACAACGTTTCGTTAGGTAAAGAAGCCAATAGACCAAGTTAAGTTCAAAATTGCACGAAACGTGAAAAACTTGTCTATGCATAGAATTGAGCATTCCTAAGGCATCAAATTGGACCGTTATACTCTATTTAGTGTTCTTAGAAGTCTTAACTTGCTAGTTTTGCTTTTGGACAACGTTTCGTTAGGTAAAGAAGCCAATAGACCAAGTTAAGTTCAAAATTGCACGAAACGTGAAAAACTTGTCTATGCATAGAACTAAGCATTCCTAGGGCATCAAATTTGACTATTTAGTGTTCTTAGAAGTCTTAACTTGATAGTTTTGCTTTTGGACAACGTTTCGTTAGGTAAAGAAGCCAATAGACCAAGTTAAGTTCAAAATTGCACGAAACGTGAAAAACTTGTCTATGCATAGAATTGAGCATTCCTAAGGCATCAAATTGGACCGTTATACTCTATTTAGTGTTCTTAGAAGTCTTAACTTGCTAGTTTTGCTTTTGGACAACGTTTCGTTAGGTAAAGAAGCCAATAGACCAAGTTAAGTTCAAAATTGCACGAAACGTGAAAAACTTGTCTATGCATAGAACTAAGCATTCCTAGGGCATCAAATTTGACTATTTAGTGTTCTTAGAAGTCTTAACTTGATAGTTTTGCTTTTGGACAACGTTTCGTTAGGTAAAGAAGCCAATAGACCAAGTTAAGTTCAAAATTGCACGAAACGTGAAAAACTTGTCTATGCATAGAATTGAGCATTCCTAAGGCATCAAATTGGACCGTTATACTCTATTTAGTGTTCTTAGAAGTCTTAACTTGCTAGTTTAGCTTTTGGACAACGTTTCGTTAGGTAAAGAAGCCAATAGACCAAGTTAAGTTCAAAATTGCACGAAACGTGAAAAACTTGTCTATGCATAGAATTGAGCATTCCTAAGGCATCAAATTGGACCGTTATACTCTATTTAGTGTTCTTAGAAGTCTTAACTTGCTAGTTTTGCTTTTGGACAACGTTTCGTTAGGTAAAGAAGCCAATAGACCAAGTTAAGTTCAAAATTGCACGAAACGTGAAAAACTTGTCTATGCATAGAATTGAGCATTCCTAAGGCATCAAATTGGACCGTTATACTCTATTTAGTGTTCTTAGAAGTCTTAACTTGCTAGTTTTGCTTTTGGACAACGTTTCGTTAGGTAAAGAAGCCAATAGACCAAGTTAAGTTCAAAATTGCACGAAACGTGAAAAACTTGTCTATGCATAGAATTGAGCATTCCTAAGGCATCAAATTGGACCGTTATACTCTATTTAGTGTTCTTAGAAGTCTTAACTTGATAGTTTTGCTTTTGGACAACGTTTCGTTAGGTAAAGAAGCCAATAGACCAAGTTAAGTTCAAAATTGCACGAAACGTGAAAAACTTGTCTATGCATAGAATTGAGCATTCCTAAGGCATCAAATTGGACCGTTATACTCTATTTAGTGTTCTTAGAAGTCTTAACTTGCTAGTTTTGCTTTTGGACAACGTTTCGTTAGGTAAAGAAGCCAATAGACCAAGTTAAGTTCAAAATTGCACGAAACGTGAAAAACTTGTCTATGCATAGAATTGAGCATTCCTAAGGCATCAAATTGGACCGTTATACTCTATTTAGTGTTCTTAGAAGTCTTAACTTGCTAGTTTTGCTTTTGGACAACGTTTCGTTAGGTAAAGAAGCCAATAGACCAAGTTAAGTTCAAAATTGCACGAAACGTGAAAAACTTGTCTATGCATAGAATTGAGCATTCCTAAGGCATCAAATTGGACCGTTATACTCTATTTAGTGTTCTTAGAAGTCTTAACTTGCTAGTTTTGCTTTTGGACAACGTTTCGTTAGGTAAAGAAGCCAATAGACCAAGTTAAGTTCAAAATTGCACGAAACGTGAAAAACTTGTCTATGCATAGAACTAAGCATTCCTAGGGCATCAAATTTGACTATTTAGTGTTCTTAGAAGTCTTAACTTGATAGTTTTGCTTTTGGACAACGTTTCGTTAGGTAAAGAAGCCAATAGACCAAGTTAAGTTCAAAATTGCACGAAACGTGAAAAACTTGTCTATGCATAGAATTGAGCATTCCTAAGGCATCAAATTGGACCGTTATACTCTATTTAGTGTTCTTAGAAGTCTTAACTTGCTAGTTTTAGCTTTTGGACAACGTTTCGTTAGGTAAAGAAGCCAATAGACCAAGTTAAGTTCAAAATTGCACGAAACGTGAAAAACTTGTCTATGCATAGAATTGAGCATTCCTAAGGCATCAAATTGGACCGTTATACTCTATTTAGTGTTCTTAGAAGTCTTAACTTGCTAGTTTAGCTTTTGGACAACGTTTCGTTAGGTAAAGAAGCCAATAGACCAAGTTAAGTTCAAAATTGCACGAAACGTGAAAAACTTGTCTATGCATAGAATTGAGCATTCCTAAGGCATCAAATTGGACCGTTATACTCTATTTAGTGTTCTTAGAAGTCTTAACTTGCTAGTTTTGCTTTTGGACAACGTTTCGTTAGGTAAAGAAGCCAATAGACCAAGTTAAGTTCAAAATTGCACGAAACGTGAAAAACTTGTCTATGCATAGAACTAAGCATTCCTAGGGCATCAAATTTGACTATTTAGTGTTCTTAGAAGTCTTAACTTGATAGTTTTGCTTTTGGACAACGTTTCGTTAGGTAAAGAAGCCAATAGACCAAGTTAAGTTCAAAATTGCACGAAACGTGAAAAACTTGTCTATGCATAGAATTGAGCATTCCTAAGGCATCAAATTGGACCGTTATACTCTATTTAGTGTTCTTAGAAGTCTTAACTTGCTAGTTTTGCTTTTGGACAACGTTTCGTTAGGTAAAGAAGCCAATAGACCAAGTTAAGTTCAAAATTGCACGAAACGTGAAAAACTTGTCTATGCATAGAACTAAGCATTCCTAGGGCATCAAATTTGACTATTTAGTGTTCTTAGAAGTCTTAACTTGATAGTTTTGCTTTTGGACAACGTTTCGTTAGGTAAAGAAGCCAATAGACCAAGTTAAGTTCAAAATTGCACGAAACGTGAAAAACTTGTCTATGCATAGAATTGAGCATTCCTAAGGCATCAAATTGGACCGTTATACTCTATTTAGTGTTCTTAGAAGTCTTAACTTGCTAGTTTTGCTTTTGGACAACGTTTCGTTAGGTAAAGAAGCCAATAGACCAAGTTAAGTTCAAAATTGCACGAAACGTGAAAAACTTGTCTATGCATAGAATTGAGCATTCCTAAGGCATCAAATTGGACCGTTATACTCTATTTAGTGTTCTTAGAAGTCTTAACTTGCTAGTTTTGCTTTTGGACAACGTTTCGTTAGGTAAAGAAGCCAATAGACCAAGTTAAGTTCAAAATTGCACGAAACGTGAAAAACTTGTCTATGCATAGAACTAAGCATTCCTAAGGGCATCAAATTGACCGTTATACTCTATTAGTGTTCTTAGAAGTCTTAACTTGATAGTTTTGCTTTTGGACAACGTTTCGTTAGGTAAAGAAGCCAATAGACCAAGTTAAGTTCAAAATTGCACGAAACGTGAAAAACTTGTCTATGCATAGAATTGAGCATTCCTAAGGCATCAAATTGGACCGTTATACTCTATTTAGTGTTCTTAGAAGTCTTAACTTGCTAGTTTTAGCTTTTGGACAACGTTTCGTTAGGTAAAGAAGCCAATAGACCAAGTTAAGTTCAAAATTGCACGAAACGTGAAAAACTTGTCTATGCATAGAATTGAAGCATTCCTAAGGCATCAAATTGGACCGTTATACTCTATTTAGTGTTCTTAGAAGTCTTAACTTGCTAGTTTTGCTTTTGGACAACGTTTCGTTAGGTAAAGAAGCCAATAGACCAAGTTAAGTTCAAAATTGCACGAAACGTGAAAAACTTGTCTATGCATAGAATTGAGCATTCCTAAGGCATCAAATTGGACCGTTATACTCTATTTAGTGTTCTTAGAAGTCTTAACTTGCTAGTTTTGCTTTTGGACAACGTTTCGTTAGGTAAAGAAGCCAATAGACCAAGTTAAGTTCAAAATTGCACGAAACGTGAAAAACTTGTCTATGCATAGAACTGAGCATTCCTAAGGGCATCAAATTGGACCGTATACTCTATTAGTGTTCTTAGAAGTCTTAACTTGATAGTTTTGCTTTTGGACAACGTTTCGTTAGGTAAAGAAGCCAATAGACCAAGTTAAGTTCAAAATTGCACGAAACGTGAAAAACTTGTCTATGCATAGAATTGAGCATTCCTAAGGCATCAAATTGGACCGTTATACTCTATTTAGTGTTCTTAGAAGTCTTAACTTGCTAGTTTTGCTTTTGGACAACGTTTCGTTAGGTAAAGAAGCCAATAGACCAAGTTAAGTTCAAAATTGCACGAAACGTGAAAAACTTGTCTATGCATAGAATTGAGCATTCCTAAGGCATCAAATTGGACCGTTATACTCTATTTAGTGTTCTTAGAAGTCTTAACTTGCTAGTTTTGCTTTTGGACAACGTTTCGTTAGGTAAAGAAGCCAATAGACCAAGTTAAGTTCAAAATTGCACGAAACGTGAAAAACTTGTCTATGCATAGAACTAAGCATTCCTAAGGCATCAAATTGGACCGTTATACTCTATTTAGTGTTCTTAGAAGTCTTAACTTGCTAGTTTTGCTTTTGGACAACGTTTCGTTAGGTAAAGAAGCCAATAGACCAAGTTAAGTTCAAAATTGCACGAAACGTGAAAAACTTGTCTATGCATAGAATTGAGCATTCCTAAGGCATCAAATTGGACCGTTATACTCTATTTAGTGTTCTTAGAAGTCTTAACTTGCTAGTTTTGCTTTTGGACAACGTTTCGTTAGGTAAAGAAGCCAATAGACCAAGTTAAGTTCAAAATTGCACGAAACGTGAAAAACTTGTCTATGCATAGAATTGAGCATTCCTAAGGCATCAAATTGGACCGTTATACTCTATTTAGTGTTCTTAGAAGTCTTAACTTGCTAGTTTTGCTTTTGGACAACGTTTCGTTAGGTAAAGAAGCCAATAGACCAAGTTAAGTTCAAAATTGCACGAAACGTGAAAAACTTGTCTATGCATAGAATTGAGCATTCCTAAGGCATCAAATTGGACCGTTATACTCTATTTAGTGTTCTTAGAAGTCTTAACTTGCTAGTTTTGCTTTTGGACAACGTTTCGTTAGGTAAAGAAGCCAATAGACCAAGTTAAGTTCAAAATTGCACGAAACGTGAAAAACTTGTCTATGCATAGAACTAAGCATTCCTAGGGCATCAAATTTGACTATTTAGTGTTCTTAGAAGTCTTAACTTGATAGTTTTGCTTTTGGACAACGTTTCGTTAGGTAAAGAAGCCAATAGACCAAGTTAAGTTCAAAATTGCACGAAACGTGAAAAACTTGTCTATGCATAGAATTGAGCATTCCTAAGGCATCAAATTGGACCGTTATACTCTATTTAGTGTTCTTAGAAGTCTTAACTTGCTAGTTTTGCTTTTGGACAACGTTTCGTTAGGTAAAGAAGCCAATAGACCAAGTTAAGTTCAAAATTGCACGAAACGTGAAAAACTTGTCTATGCATAGAACTAAGCATTCCTAGGGCATCAAATTTGACTATTTAGTGTTCTTAGAAGTCTTAACTTGATAGTTTTGCTTTTGGACAACGTTTCGTTAGGTAAAGAAGCCAATAGACCAAGTTAAGTTCAAAATTGCACGAAACGTGAAAAACTTGTCTATGCATAGAATTGAGCATTCCTAAGGCATCAAATTGGACCGTTATACTCTATTTAGTGTTCTTAGAAGTCTTAACTTGCTAGTTTTGCTTTTGGACAACGTTTCGTTAGGTAAAGAAGCCAATAGACCAAGTTAAGTTCAAAATTGCACGAAACGTGAAAAACTTGTCTATGCATAGAACTAAGCATTCCTAAGGGCATCAAATTTGACCGTTATACTCTATTAGTGTTCTTAGAAGTCTTAACTTGATAGTTTTGCTTTTGGACAACGTTTCGTTAGGTAAAGAAGCCAATAGACCAAGTTAAGTTCAAAATTGCACGAAACGTGAAAAACTTGTCTATGCATAGAATTGAGCATTCCTAAGGCATCAAATTGGACCGTTATACTCTATTTAGTGTTCTTAGAAGTCTTAACTTGCTAGTTTAGCTTTTGGACAACGTTTCGTTAGGTAAAGAAGCCAATAGACCAAGTTAAGTTCAAAATTGCACGAAACGTGAAAAACTTGTCTATGCATAGAATTGAGCATTCCTAAGGCATCAAATTGGACCGTTATACTCTATTTAGTGTTCTTAGAAGTCTTAACTTGCTAGTTTTGCTTTTGGACAACGTTTCGTTAGGTAAAGAAGCCAATAGACCAAGTTAAGTTCAAAATTGCACGAAACGTGAAAAACTTGTCTATGCATAGAATTGAGCATTCCTAAGGCATCAAATTGGACCGTTATACTCTATTTAGTGTTCTTAGAAGTCTTAACTTGCTAGTTTTGCTTTTGGACAACGTTTCGTTAGGTAAAGAAGCCAATAGACCAAGTTAAGTTCAAAATTGCACGAAACGTGAAAAACTTGTCTATGCATAGAACTAAGCATTCCTAGGGCATCAAATTTGACGTATACTATTAGTGTTCTTAGAAGTCTTAACTTGATAGTTTTGCTTTTGGACAACGTTTCGTTAGGTAAAGAAGCCAATAGACCAAGTTAAGTTCAAAATTGCACGAAACGTGAAAAACTTGTCTATGCATAGAATTGAGCATTCCTAAGGCATCAAATTGGACCGTTATACTCTATTTAGTGTTCTTAGAAGTCTTAACTTGCTAGTTTTGCTTTTGGACAACGTTTCGTTAGGTAAAGAAGCCAATAGACCAAGTTAAGTTCAAAATTGCACGAAACGTGAAAAACTTGTCTATGCATAGAATTGAGCATTCCTAAGGCATCAAATTGGACCGTTATACTCTATTTAGTGTTCTTAGAAGTCTTAACTTGCTAGTTTTGCTTTTGGACAACGTTTCGTTAGGTAAAGAAGCCAATAGACCAAGTTAAGTTCAAAATTGCACGAAACGTGAAAAACTTGTCTATGCATAGAATTGAGCATTCCTAAGGCATCAAATTGGACCGTTATACTCTATTTAGTGTTCTTAGAAGTCTTAACTTGATAGTTTTGCTTTTGGACAACGTTTCGTTAGGTAAAGAAGCCAATAGACCAAGTTAAGTTCAAAATTGCACGAAACGTGAAAAACTTGTCTATGCATAGAATTGAGCATTCCTAAGGCATCAAATTGGACCGTTATACTCTATTTAGTGTTCTTAGAAGTCTTAACTTGCTAGTTTTGCTTTTGGACAACGTTTCGTTAGGTAAAGAAGCCAATAGACCAAGTTAAGTTCAAAATTGCACGAAACGTGAAAAACTTGTCTATGCATAGAACTAAGCATTCCTAGGGCATCAAATTTGACTATTTAGTGTTCTTAGAAGTCTTAACTTGATAGTTTTGCTTTTGGACAACGTTTCGTTAGGTAAAGAAGCCAATAGACCAAGTTAAGTTCAAAATTGCACGAAACGTGAAAAACTTGTCTATGCATAGAATTGAGCATTCCTAAGGCATCAAATTGGACCGTTATACTCTATTTAGTGTTCTTAGAAGTCTTAACTTGCTAGTTTTGCTTTTGGACAACGTTTCGTTAGGTAAAGAAGCCAATAGACCAAGTTAAGTTCAAAATTGCACGAAACGTGAAAAACTTGTCTATGCATAGAACTAGAGCATTCCTAGGGCATCAAATTGGACCGTTATACTCTATTAGTGTTCTTAGAAGTCTTAACTTGCTAGTTTTGCTTTTGGACAACGTTTCGTTAGGTAAAGAAGCCAATAGACCAAGTTAAGTTCAAAATTGCACGAAACGTGAAAAACTTGTCTATGCATAGAATTGAGCATTCCTAAGGCATCAAATTGGACCGTTATACTCTATTTAGTGTTCTTAGAAGTCTTAACTTGCTAGTTTTGCTTTTGGACAACGTTTCGTTAGGTAAAGAAGCCAATAGACCAAGTTAAGTTCAAAATTGCACGAAACGTGAAAAACTTGTCTATGCATAGAACTAAGCATTCCTAGGGCATCAAATTTGACTATTTAGTGTTCTTAGAAGTCTTAACTTGATAGTTTTGCTTTTGGACAACGTTTCGTTAGGTAAAGAAGCCAATAGACCAAGTTAAGTTCAAAATTGCACGAAACGTGAAAAACTTGTCTATGCATAGAATTGAGCATTCCTAAGGCATCAAATTGGACCGTTATACTCTATTTAGTGTTCTTAGAAGTCTTAACTTGCTAGTTTTGCTTTTGGACAACGTTTCGTTAGGTAAAGAAGCCAATAGACCAAGTTAAGTTCAAAATTGCACGAAACGTGAAAAACTTGTCTATGCATAGAACTAAGCATTCCTAGGGCATCAAATTTGACTATTTAGTGTTCTTAGAAGTCTTAACTTGATAGTTTTGCTTTTGGACAACGTTTCGTTAGGTAAAGAAGCCAATAGACCAAGTTAAGTTCAAAATTGCACGAAACGTGAAAAACTTGTCTATGCATAGAATTGAGCATTCCTAAGGCATCAAATTGGACCGTTATACTCTATTTAGTGTTCTTAGAAGTCTTAACTTGCTAGTTTAGCTTTTGGACAACGTTTCGTTAGGTAAAGAAGCCAATAGACCAAGTTAAGTTCAAAATTGCACGAAACGTGAAAAACTTGTCTATGCATAGAATTGAGCATTCCTAAGGCATCAAATTGGACCGTTATACTCTATTTAGTGTTCTTAGAAGTCTTAACTTGCTAGTTTTGCTTTTGGACAACGTTTCGTTAGGTAAAGAAGCCAATAGACCAAGTTAAGTTCAAAATTGCACGAAACGTGAAAAACTTGTCTATGCATAGAACTAAGCATTCCTAGGCATCAAATTTGACTATTTAGTGTTCTTAGAAGTCTTAACTTGATAGTTTTGCTTTTGGACAACGTTTCGTTAGGTAAAGAAGCCAATAGACCAAGTTAAGTTCAAAATTGCACGAAACGTGAAAAACTTGTCTATGCATAGAATTGAGCATTCCTAAGGCATCAAATTGGACCGTTATACTCTATTTAGTGTTCTTAGAAGTCTTAACTTGCTAGTTTTGCTTTTGGACAACGTTTCGTTAGGTAAAGAAGCCAATAGACCAAGTTAAGTTCAAAATTGCACGAAACGTGAAAAACTTGTCTATGCATAGAACTAAGCATTCCTAGGGCATCAAATTTGACTATTTAGTGTTCTTAGAAGTCTTAACTTGATAGTTTTGCTTTTGGACAACGTTTCGTTAGGTAAAGAAGCCAATAGACCAAGTTAAGTTCAAAATTGCACGAAACGTGAAAAACTTGTCTATGCATAGAATTGAGCATTCCTAAGGCATCAAATTGGACCGTTATACTCTATTTAGTGTTCTTAGAAGTCTTAACTTGCTAGTTTTGCTTTTGGACAACGTTTCGTTAGGTAAAGAAGCCAATAGACCAAGTTAAGTTCAAAATTGCACGAAACGTGAAAAACTTGTCTATGCATAGAACTAAGCATTCCTAGGGCATCAAATTTGACTATTTAGTGTTCTTAGAAGTCTTAACTTGATAGTTTTGCTTTTGGACAACGTTTCGTTAGGTAAAGAAGCCAATAGACCAAGTTAAGTTCAAAATTGCACGAAACGTGAAAAACTTGTCTATGCATAGAATTGAGCATTCCTAAGGCATCAAATTGGACCGTTATACTCTATTTAGTGTTCTTAGAAGTCTTAACTTGCTAGTTTTGCTTTTGGACAACGTTTCGTTAGGTAAAGAAGCCAATAGACCAAGTTAAGTTCAAAATTGCACGAAACGTGAAAAACTTGTCTATGCATAGAACTAAGCATTCCTAGGGCATCAAATTTGACTATTTAGTGTTCTTAGAAGTCTTAACTTGATAGTTTTGCTTTTGGACAACGTTTCGTTAGGTAAAGAAGCCAATAGACCAAGTTAAGTTCAAAATTGCACGAAACGTGAAAAACTTGTCTATGCATAGAATTGAGCATTCCTAAGGCATCAAATTGGACCGTTATACTCTATTTAGTGTTCTTAGAAGTCTTAACTTGCTAGTTTTGCTTTTGGACAACGTTTCGTTAGGTAAAGAAGCCAATAGACCAAGTTAAGTTCAAAATTGCACGAAACGTGAAAAACTTGTCTATGCATAGAACTAAGCATTCCTAGGGCATCAAATTTGACTATTTAGTGTTCTTAGAAGTCTTAACTTGATAGTTTTGCTTTTGGACAACGTTTCGTTAGGTAAAGAAGCCAATAGACCAAGTTAAGTTCAAAATTGCACGAAACGTGAAAAACTTGTCTATGCATAGAATTGAGCATTCCTAAGGCATCAAATTGGACCGTTATACTCTATTTAGTGTTCTTAGAAGTCTTAACTTGCTAGTTTTGCTTTTGGACAACGTTTCGTTAGGTAAAGAAGCCAATAGACCAAGTTAAGTTCAAAATTGCACGAAACGTGAAAAACTTGTCTATGCATAGAATTGAGCATTCCTAAGGCATCAAATTGGACCGTTATACTCTATTTAGTGTTCTTAGAAGTCTTAACTTGCTAGTTTTAGCTTTTGGACAACGTTTCGTTAGGTAAAGAAGCCAATAGACCAAGTTAAGTTCAAAATTGCACGAAACGTGAAAAACTTGTCTATGCATAGAATTGAGCATTCCTAAGGCATCAAATTGGACCGTTATACTCTATTTAGTGTTCTTAGAAGTCTTAACTTGCTAGTTTTGCTTTTGGACAACGTTTCGTTAGGTAAAGAAGCCAATAGACCAAGTTAAGTTCAAAATTGCACGAAACGTGAAAAACTTGTCTATGCATAGAACTAAGCATTCCTAGGGCATCAAATTTGACTATTTAGTGTTCTTAGAAGTCTTAACTTGATAGTTTTGCTTTTGGACAACGTTTCGTTAGGTAAAGAAGCCAATAGACCAAGTTAAGTTCAAAATTGCACGAAACGTGAAAAACTTGTCTATGCATAGAATTGAGCATTCCTAAGGCATCAAATTGGACCGTTATACTCTATTTAGTGTTCTTAGAAGTCTTAACTTGCTAGTTTTGCTTTTGGACAACGTTTCGTTAGGTAAAGAAGCCAATAGACCAAGTTAAGTTCAAAATTGCACGAAACGTGAAAAACTTGTCTATGCATAGAATTGAGCATTCCTAAGGCATCAAATTGGACCGTTATACTCTATTTAGTGTTCTTAGAAGTCTTAACTTGCTAGTTTTGCTTTTGGACAACGTTTCGTTAGGTAAAGAAGCCAATAGACCAAGTTAAGTTCAAAATTGCACGAAACGTGAAAAACTTGTCTATGCATAGAATTGAGCATTCCTAAGGCATCAAATTGGACCGTTATACTCTATTTAGTGTTCTTAGAAGTCTTAACTTGCTAGTTTAGCTTTTGGACAACGTTTCGTTAGGTAAAGAAGCCAATAGACCAAGTTAAGTTCAAAATTGCACGAAACGTGAAAAACTTGTCTATGCATAGAATTGAGCATTCCTAAGGCATCAAATTGGACCGTTATACTCTATTTAGTGTTCTTAGAAGTCTTAACTTGCTAGTTTTGCTTTTGGACAACGTTTCGTTAGGTAAAGAAGCCAATAGACCAAGTTAAGTTCAAAATTGCACGAAACGTGAAAAACTTGTCTATGCATAGAACTAAGCATTCCTAGGGCATCAAATTTGACTATTTAGTGTTCTTAGAAGTCTTAACTTGATAGTTTTGCTTTTGGACAACGTTTCGTTAGGTAAAGAAGCCAATAGACCAAGTTAAGTTCAAAATTGCACGAAACGTGAAAAACTTGTCTATGCATAGAATTGAGCATTCCTAAGGCATCAAATTGGACCGTTATACTCTATTTAGTGTTCTTAGAAGTCTTAACTTGCTAGTTTTAGCTTTTGGACAACGTTTCGTTAGGTAAAGAAGCCAATAGACCAAGTTAAGTTCAAAATTGCACGAAACGTGAAAAACTTGTCTATGCATAGAATTGAGCATTCCTAAGGCATCAAATTGGACCGTTATACTCTATTTAGTGTTCTTAGAAGTCTTAACTTGCTAGTTTTGCTTTTGGACAACGTTTCGTTAGGTAAAGAAGCCAATAGACCAAGTTAAGTTCAAAATTGCACGAAACGTGAAAAACTTGTCTATGCATAGAACTAAGCATTCCTAGGGCATCAAATTTGACTATTTAGTGTTCTTAGAAGTCTTAACTTGATAGTTTTGCTTTTGGACAACGTTTCGTTAGGTAAAGAAGCCAATAGACCAAGTTAAGTTCAAAATTGCACGAAACGTGAAAAACTTGTCTATGCATAGAATTGAGCATTCCTAAGGCATCAAATTGGACCGTTATACTCTATTTAGTGTTCTTAGAAGTCTTAACTTGCTAGTTTTGCTTTTGGACAACGTTTCGTTAGGTAAAGAAGCCAATAGACCAAGTTAAGTTCAAAATTGCACGAAACGTGAAAAACTTGTCTATGCATAGAACTAAGCATTCCTAGGGCATCAAATTTGACTATTTAGTGTTCTTAGAAGTCTTAACTTGATAGTTTTGCTTTTGGACAACGTTTCGTTAGGTAAAGAAGCCAATAGACCAAGTTAAGTTCAAAATTGCACGAAACGTGAAAAACTTGTCTATGCATAGAATTGAGCATTCCTAAGGCATCAAATTGGACCGTTATACTCTATTTAGTGTTCTTAGAAGTCTTAACTTGCTAGTTTAGCTTTTGGACAACGTTTCGTTAGGTAAAGAAGCCAATAGACCAAGTTAAGTTCAAAATTGCACGAAACGTGAAAAACTTGTCTATGCATAGAATTGAGCATTCCTAAGGCATCAAATTGGACCGTTATACTCTATTTAGTGTTCTTAGAAGTCTTAACTTGCTAGTTTTAGCTTTTGGACAACGTTTCGTTAGGTAAAGAAGCCAATAGACCAAGTTAAGTTCAAAATTGCACGAAACGTGAAAAACTTGTCTATGCATAGAATTGAGCATTCCTAAGGCATCAAATTGGACCGTTATACTCTATTTAGTGTTCTTAGAAGTCTTAACTTGCTAGTTTTGCTTTTGGACAACGTTTCGTTAGGTAAAGAAGCCAATAGACCAAGTTAAGTTCAAAATTGCACGAAACGTGAAAAACTTGTCTATGCATAGAACTAAGCATTCCTAGGGCATCAAATTTGACTATTTAGTGTTCTTAGAAGTCTTAACTTGATAGTTTTGCTTTTGGACAACGTTTCGTTAGGTAAAGAAGCCAATAGACCAAGTTAAGTTCAAAATTGCACGAAACGTGAAAAACTTGTCTATGCATAGAATTGAGCATTCCTAAGGCATCAAATTGGACCGTTATACTCTATTTAGTGTTCTTAGAAGTCTTAACTTGCTAGTTTTGCTTTTGGACAACGTTTCGTTAGGTAAAGAAGCCAATAGACCAAGTTAAGTTCAAAATTGCACGAAACGTGAAAAACTTGTCTATGCATAGAACTAAGCATTCCTAGGGCATCAAATTTGACTATTTAGTGTTCTTAGAAGTCTTAACTTGATAGTTTTGCTTTTGGACAACGTTTCGTTAGGTAAAGAAGCCAATAGACCAAGTTAAGTTCAAAATTGCACGAAACGTGAAAAACTTGTCTATGCATAGAATGGAGCATTCCTAAGGCATCAAATTGGACCGTTATACTCTATTTAGTGTTCTTAGAAGTCTTAACTTGCTAGTTTTGGTTTTGGACAACGTTTAGTTAGGTAAAGAAGCCAATAGACCAAGTTAAGTTCAAAATTGCACGAAACGTGAAAAACTTGTCTATGCATAGAACTAAGCATTCCTAGGGCATCAAATTTGACTATTTAGCGTTCTTAGAAGCCTTAACTTGATAGTTTTGCTTTTGGAGAACGTTTCGTTAGTGTGGTACCCGGTTTTCGTCCGGCCAAAAAAATACAAAATACAAAAATAATAATAATAAAAACAATATATTAAAAATATATATATATCATATAAAAAATATATAAAAAATATATAAAAAAATATAAAAAAGAAGGAAAAGATAAAGTGGCCGAAAGTAGGGTAAAAAAAAAAGGAAGTGAAAAAAAGAAGGAAAAGATAAAGTGACCGAAAGTAGGGTAAAAAAAAAAAGGAAGTGAAAAAAGAAGGAAAAGATAAAGTGGCCGAAAGTAGGGTAAAAAAAAAAGGAAGTGAAAAAAATAAGGAAAAGATAAAGTGGCCGAAAGTAGGGTAAAAAAAAAAGAGGAAGAGAGGAGGCGTGAGAGAGAGGAAGAAAAAAAGGAGAGGCTTTGGCTTTTGATGAAGAAAAACAAAAAAAGAAGAGAGGAAGAGAGGAAGAGAGGGGAGAGGAAGAAGAGAAGAAGAGAAGGAGAGAAGGAGAGAAGGGGAAAACCGATTCTTTGGATTTTTTGGTAGAAGCTTCATACCCCTCATATCTTTCACTCAAGTATTGCTCTATTTACACTTGATTTCAATGTTTGATTCATTTTTAGCATCCTCGGATGTTGACTAAGAATAGACATGGTGTTTCTTGCATTCACCTTGGACATATGTGATGCTTGGGAGTGTTTTCGATACTAATATGTTGAGCCCTTTCTCTTTGCATTTTTTTTTCTTCTATTTCTTGTTGGAAAAAGCGGGAGAGACCACATTTGGATTTGATTTTCTTGGTTTGGATACGTGTGAATCTCATAATGTGGTCTTGATTCGATTTAAATCTTGATTTACATTTGAGTATTCTATTTTTCCTCTCTTTATGTTTGTTTTGTTGGACGAGGCTCGGGCTTGGATATTATTTGGACGAGTTGATGGAGGCTTGAGCAATTTCAAGATTTTGTTTGGTTTATTACAATTTGTGTATATTTGGCCCCCCCATATTGTGTAATTTATCTTATTCATGTCGATTTGTATAATTTCGACATTTATTATTTGGATTATTTGTACAAGTGTGGATTATGAATATATAGGCTTAAAATTGAATATAGGTCATTTCAATTAAAGAAATCATAAGTTGATTTCCTTTATTTGAATTATGAACCTTATTTGATTTCATTTATGAATTTGCCATAAGTTGGCAATAATAGGTTAAATTGATAGATGACACTTTTCCAAATAATCATTTATACCATAAGTTGGTATTTAAAATTAAACCTACTAAAAGTTGGTAGGGCATTTTATTAAATAAACCATAAGTTGGTATCTAAAATTAAACCTACCAAAAGTTGGTAGGACATTTTATCATTAACACCATAAGTTGGTGTTCAAAATTAAACCTACCAAAAGTTGGTAGGACATTTTATCGTTAACACCATAAGTTGGTGTTTTAAAATTAAATCTATCAAAAGTTGGTAGTGTGTCTCCAAATAAAAAAAACTGTCTATGCATAGAATTGAGCATTCCTAACGAAGCAAATTGGACCGTTATACTCTATTTAGTGTTCTTAGAAGTCTTAACTTGCTAGTTTAGCTTTTGGACAACGTTTCTTTAGGTAAAGAAGCCAATAGACCAAGTTAAGTTCAAAATTGCACGAAACGTGAAAAACTTGTCTATGCATAGAACTTAAGCATTCCTAAGGGCATCAAATTTGACGATTTAGTGTTCTTAGAAGTCTTAACTTGATAGTGTTGCTTTTCGACAACGTTTCGTTAGGTAAAGAAGCCAATAGACCAAGTTAAGTTCAAAATTGCACGAAACGTGAAAAACTTGTCTATGCATAGAATTGAGCATTCCTAAGGCATCAAATTGGACCGTTATACTCTATTTAGTGTTCTTAGAAGTCTTAACTTGCTAGTTTTGCTTTTGGACAACGTTTCGTTAGGTAAAGAAGCCAATAGACCAAGTTAAGTTCAAAATTGCACGAAACGTGAAAAACTTGTCTATGCATAGAACTAAGCATTCCTAGGGCATCAAATTTGACTATTTAGTGTTCTTAGAAGTCTTAACTTGATAGTTTTGCTTTTGGACAACGTTTCGTTAGGTAAAGAAGCCAATAGACCAAGTTAAGTTCAAAATTGCACGAAACGTGAAAAACTTGTCTATGCATAGAATTGAGCATTCCTAAGGCATCAAATTGGACCGTTATACTCTATTTAGTGTTCTTAGAAGTCTTAACTTGCTAGTTTTAGCTTTTGGACAACGTTTCGTTAGGTAAAGAAGCCAATAGACCAAGTTAAGTTCAAAATTGCACGAAACGTGAAAAACTTGTCTATGCATAGAATTGAGCATTCCTAAGGCATCAAATTGGACCGTTATACTCTATTTAGTGTTCTTAGAAGTCTTAACTTGCTAGTTTAGCTTTTGGACAACGTTTCGTTAGGTAAAGAAGCCAATAGACCAAGTTAAGTTCAAAATTGCACGAAACGTGAAAAACTTGTCTATGCATAGAATTGAGCATTCCTAAGGCATCAAATTGGACCGTTATACTCTATTTAGTGTTCTTAGAAGTCTTAACTTGCTAGTTTTGCTTTTGGACAACGTTTCGTTAGGTAAAGAAGCCAATAGACCAAGTTAAGTTCAAAATTGCACGAAACGTGAAAAACTTGTCTATGCATAGAACTAAGCATTCCTAGGGCATCAAATTTGACTATTTAGTGTTCTTAGAAGTCTTAACTTGATAGTTTTGCTTTTGGACAACGTTTCGTTAGGTAAAGAAGCCAATAGACCAAGTTAAGTTCAAAATTGCACGAAACGTGAAAAACTTGTCTATGCATAGAATTGAGCATTCCTAAGGCATCAAATTGGACCGTTATACTCTATTTAGTGTTCTTAGAAGTCTTAACTTGCTAGTTTTGCTTTTGGACAACGTTTCGTTAGGTAAAGAAGCCAATAGACCAAGTTAAGTTCAAAATTGCACGAAACGTGAAAAACTTGTCTATGCATAGAACTAAGCATTCCTAGGGCATCAAATTTGACTATTTAGTGTTCTTAGAAGTCTTAACTTGATAGTTTTGCTTTTGGACAACGTTTCGTTAGGTAAAGAAGCCAATAGACCAAGTTAAGTTCAAAATTGCACGAAACGTGAAAAACTTGTCTATGCATAGAATTGAGCATTCCTAAGGCATCAAATTGGACCGTTATACTCTATTTAGTGTTCTTAGAAGTCTTAACTTGCTAGTTTTGCTTTTGGACAACGTTTCGTTAGGTAAAGAAGCCAATAGACCAAGTTAAGTTCAAAATTGCACGAAACGTGAAAAACTTGTCTATGCATAGAATTGAGCATTCCTAAGGCATCAAATTGGACCGTTATACTCTATTTAGTGTTCTTAGAAGTCTTAACTTGCTAGTTTTGCTTTTGGACAACGTTTCGTTAGGTAAAGAAGCCAATAGACCAAGTTAAGTTCAAAATTGCACGAAACGTGAAAAACTTGTCTATGCATAGAACTAAGCATTCCTAGGGCATCAAATTTGACTATTTAGTGTTCTTAGAAGTCTTAACTTGATAGTTTTGCTTTTGGACAACGTTTCGTTAGGTAAAGAAGCCAATAGACCAAGTTAAGTTCAAAATTGCACGAAACGTGAAAAACTTGTCTATGCATAGAATTGAGCATTCCTAAGGCATCAAATTGGACCGTTATACTCTATTTAGTGTTCTTAGAAGTCTTAACTTGCTAGTTTTGCTTTTGGACAACGTTTCGTTAGGTAAAGAAGCCAATAGACCAAGTTAAGTTCAAAATTGCACGAAACGTGAAAAACTTGTCTATGCATAGAACTAAGCATTCCTAGGGCATCAAATTTGACTATTTAGTGTTCTTAGAAGTCTTAACTTGATAGTTTTGCTTTTGGACAACGTTTCGTTAGGTAAAGAAGCCAATAGACCAAGTTAAGTTCAAAATTGCACGAAACGTGAAAAACTTGTCTATGCATAGAATTGAGCATTCCTAAGGCATCAAATTGGACCGTTATACTCTATTTAGTGTTCTTAGAAGTCTTAACTTGCTAGTTTTGCTTTTGGACAACGTTTCGTTAGGTAAAGAAGCCAATAGACCAAGTTAAGTTCAAAATTGCACGAAACGTGAAAAACTTGTCTATGCATAGAACTAAGCATTCCTAGGGCATCAAATTTGACTATTTAGTGTTCTTAGAAGTCTTAACTTGATAGTTTTGCTTTTGGACAACGTTTCGTTAGGTAAAGAAGCCAATAGACCAAGTTAAGTTCAAAATTGCACGAAACGTGAAAAACTTGTCTATGCATAGAATTGAGCATTCCTAAGGCATCAAATTGGACCGTTATACTCTATTTAGTGTTCTTAGAAGTCTTAACTTGCTAGTTTTGCTTTTGGACAACGTTTCGTTAGGTAAAGAAGCCAATAGACCAAGTTAAGTTCAAAATTGCACGAAACGTGAAAAACTTGTCTATGCATAGAATTGAGCATTCCTAAGGCATCAAATTGGACCGTTATACTCTATTTAGTGTTCTTAGAAGTCTTAACTTGCTAGTTTTGCTTTTGGACAACGTTTCGTTAGGTAAAGAAGCCAATAGACCAAGTTAAGTTCAAAATTGCACGAAACGTGAAAAACTTGTCTATGCATAGAACTAAGCATTCCTAAGGCATCAAATTTGACGTATACTCTATTAGTGTTCTTAGAAGTCTTAACTTGCTAGTTTTGCTTTTGGACAACGTTTCGTTAGGTAAAGAAGCCAATAGACCAAGTTAAGTTCAAAATTGCACGAAACGTGAAAAACTTGTCTATGCATAGAATTGAGCATTCCTAAGGCATCAAATTGGACCGTTATACTCTATTTAGTGTTCTTAGAAGTCTTAACTTGCTAGTTTTGCTTTTGGACAACGTTTCGTTAGGTAAAGAAGCCAATAGACCAAGTTAAGTTCAAAATTGCACGAAACGTGAAAAACTTGTCTATGCATAGAATTGAGCATTCCTAAGGCATCAAATTGGACCGTTATACTCTATTTAGTGTTCTTAGAAGTCTTAACTTGCTAGTTTTGCTTTTGGACAACGTTTCGTTAGGTAAAGAAGCCAATAGACCAAGTTAAGTTCAAAATTGCACGAAACGTGAAAAACTTGTCTATGCATAGAACTAAGCATTCCTAGGGCATCAAATTTGACTATTTAGTGTTCTTAGAAGTCTTAACTTGATAGTTTTGCTTTTGGACAACGTTTCGTTAGGTAAAGAAGCCAATAGACCAAGTTAAGTTCAAAATTGCACGAAACGTGAAAAACTTGTCTATGCATAGAATTGAGCATTCCTAAGGCATCAAATTGGACCGTTATACTCTATTTAGTGTTCTTAGAAGTCTTAACTTGCTAGTTTTGCTTTTGGACAACGTTTCGTTAGGTAAAGAAGCCAATAGACCAAGTTAAGTTCAAAATTGCACGAAACGTGAAAAACTTGTCTATGCATAGAACTAAGCATTCCTAGGGCATCAAATTTGACTATTTAGTGTTCTTAGAAGTCTTAACTTGATAGTTTTGCTTTTGGACAACGTTTCGTTAGGTAAAGAAGCCAATAGACCAAGTTAAGTTCAAAATTGCACGAAACGTGAAAAACTTGTCTATGCATAGAATTGAGCATTCCTAAGGCATCAAATTGGACCGTTATACTCTATTTAGTGTTCTTAGAAGTCTTAACTTGCTAGTTTTGCTTTTGGACAACGTTTCGTTAGGTAAAGAAGCCAATAGACCAAGTTAAGTTCAAAATTGCACGAAACGTGAAAAACTTGTCTATGCATAGAACTAAGCATTCCTAGGGCATCAAATTTGACTATTTAGTGTTCTTAGAAGTCTTAACTTGATAGTTTTGCTTTTGGACAACGTTTCGTTAGGTAAAGAAGCCAATAGACCAAGTTAAGTTCAAAATTGCACGAAACGTGAAAAACTTGTCTATGCATAGAATTGAGCATTCCTAAGGCATCAAATTGGACCGTTATACTCTATTTAGTGTTCTTAGAAGTCTTAACTTGCTAGTTTTGCTTTTGGACAACGTTTCGTTAGGTAAAGAAGCCAATAGACCAAGTTAAGTTCAAAATTGCACGAAACGTGAAAAACTTGTCTATGCATAGAACTTGAGCATTCCTAAGGCATCAAATTGGACCGTTATACTCTATTTAGTGTTCTTAGAAGTCTTAACTTGCTAGTTTTGCTTTTGGACAACGTTTCGTTAGGTAAAGAAGCCAATAGACCAAGTTAAGTTCAAAATTGCACGAAACGTGAAAAACTTGTCTATGCATAGAACTAAGCATTCCTAGGGCATCAAATTTGACTATTTAGTGTTCTTAGAAGTCTTAACTTGATAGTTTTGCTTTTGGACAACGTTTCGTTAGGTAAAGAAGCCAATAGACCAAGTTAAGTTCAAAATTGCACGAAACGTGAAAAACTTGTCTATGCATAGAATTGAGCATTCCTAAGGCATCAAATTGGACCGTTATACTCTATTTAGTGTTCTTAGAAGTCTTAACTTGCTAGTTTTGCTTTTGGACAACGTTTCGTTAGGTAAAGAAGCCAATAGACCAAGTTAAGTTCAAAATTGCACGAAACGTGAAAAACTTGTCTATGCATAGAACTAAGCATTCCTAGGGCATCAAATTTGACTATTTAGTGTTCTTAGAAGTCTTAACTTGATAGTTTTGCTTTTGGACAACGTTTCGTTAGGTAAAGAAGCCAATAGACCAAGTTAAGTTCAAAATTGCACGAAACGTGAAAAACTTGTCTATGCATAGAATTGAGCATTCCTAAGGCATCAAATTGGACCGTTATACTCTATTTAGTGTTCTTAGAAGTCTTAACTTGCTAGTTTTGCTTTTGGACAACGTTTCGTTAGGTAAAGAAGCCAATAGACCAAGTTAAGTTCAAAATTGCACGAAACGTGAAAAACTTGTCTATGCATAGAACTGAGCATTCCTAAGGCATCAAATTGGACCGTTATACTATTTAGTGTTCTTAGAAGTCTTAACTTGCTAGTTTAGCTTTTGGACAACGTTTCGTTAGGTAAAGAAGCCAATAGACCAAGTTAAGTTCAAAATTGCACGAAACGTGAAAAACTTGTCTATGCATAGAATTGAGCATTCCTAAGGCATCAAATTGGACCGTTATACTCTATTTAGTGTTCTTAGAAGTCTTAACTTGCTAGTTTTGCTTTTGGACAACGTTTCGTTAGGTAAAGAAGCCAATAGACCAAGTTAAGTTCAAAATTGCACGAAACGTGAAAAACTTGTCTATGCATAGAACTAAGCATTCCTAGGGCATCAAATTTGACTATTTAGTGTTCTTAGAAGTCTTAACTTGATAGTTTTGCTTTTGGACAACGTTTCGTTAGGTAAAGAAGCCAATAGACCAAGTTAAGTTCAAAATTGCACGAAACGTGAAAAACTTGTCTATGCATAGAATTGAGCATTCCTAAGGCATCAAATTGGACCGTTATACTCTATTTAGTGTTCTTAGAAGTCTTAACTTGCTAGTTTTGCTTTTGGACAACGTTTCGTTAGGTAAAGAAGCCAATAGACCAAGTTAAGTTCAAAATTGCACGAAACGTGAAAAACTTGTCTATGCATAGAACTAAGCATTCCTAGGGCATCAAATTTGACTATTTAGTGTTCTTAGAAGTCTTAACTTGATAGTTTTGCTTTTGGACAACGTTTCGTTAGGTAAAGAAGCCAATAGACCAAGTTAAGTTCAAAATTGCACGAAACGTGAAAAACTTGTCTATGCATAGAATTGAGCATTCCTAAGGCATCAAATTGGACCGTTATACTCTATTTAGTGTTCTTAGAAGTCTTAACTTGCTAGTTTTGCTTTTGGACAACGTTTCGTTAGGTAAAGAAGCCAATAGACCAAGTTAAGTTCAAAATTGCACGAAACGTGAAAAACTTGTCTATGCATAGAACTAAGCATTCCTAGGGCATCAAATTTGACTATTTAGTGTTCTTAGAAGTCTTAACTTGATAGTTTTGCTTTTGGACAACGTTTCGTTAGGTAAAGAAGCCAATAGACCAAGTTAAGTTCAAAATTGCACGAAACGTGAAAAACTTGTCTATGCATAGAATTGAGCATTCCTAAGGCATCAAATTGGACCGTTATACTCTATTTAGTGTTCTTAGAAGTCTTAACTTGCTAGTTTTGCTTTTGGACAACGTTTCGTTAGGTAAAGAAGCCAATAGACCAAGTTAAGTTCAAAATTGCACGAAACGTGAAAAACTTGTCTATGCATAGAATTGAGCATTCCTAAGGCATCAAATTGGACCGTTATACTCTATTTAGTGTTCTTAGAAGTCTTAACTTGCTAGTTTTGCTTTTGGACAACGTTTCGTTAGGTAAAGAAGCCAATAGACCAAGTTAAGTTCAAAATTGCACGAAACGTGAAAAACTTGTCTATGCATAGAATTGAGCATTCCTAAGGCATCAAATTGGACCGTTATACTCTATTTAGTGTTCTTAGAAGTCTTAACTTGCTAGTTTTGCTTTTGGACAACGTTTCGTTAGGTAAAGAAGCCAATAGACCAAGTTAAGTTCAAAATTGCACGAAACGTGAAAAACTTGTCTATGCATAGAACTAAGCATTCCTAGGGCATCAAATTTGACTATTTAGTGTTCTTAGAAGTCTTAACTTGATAGTTTTGCTTTTGGACAACGTTTCGTTAGGTAAAGAAGCCAATAGACCAAGTTAAGTTCAAAATTGCACGAAACGTGAAAAACTTGTCTATGCATAGAATTGAGCATTCCTAAGGCATCAAATTGGACCGTTATACTCTATTTAGTGTTCTTAGAAGTCTTAACTTGCTAGTTTTGCTTTTGGACAACGTTTCGTTAGGTAAAGAAGCCAATAGACCAAGTTAAGTTCAAAATTGCACGAAACGTGAAAAACTTGTCTATGCATAGAACTAAGCATTCCTAGGGCATCAAATTTGACTATTTAGTGTTCTTAGAAGTCTTAACTTGATAGTTTTGCTTTTGGACAACGTTTCGTTAGGTAAAGAAGCCAATAGACCAAGTTAAGTTCAAAATTGCACGAAACGTGAAAAACTTGTCTATGCATAGAATTGAGCATTCCTAAGGCATCAAATTGGACCGTTATACTCTATTTAGTGTTCTTAGAAGTCTTAACTTGCTAGTTTTGCTTTTGGACAACGTTTCGTTAGGTAAAGAAGCCAATAGACCAAGTTAAGTTCAAAATTGCACGAAACGTGAAAAACTTGTCTATGCATAGAACTAAGCATTCCTAGGGCATCAAATTTGACTATTTAGTGTTCTTAGAAGTCTTAACTTGATAGTTTTGCTTTTGGACAACGTTTCGTTAGGTAAAGAAGCCAATAGACCAAGTTAAGTTCAAAATTGCACGAAACGTGAAAAACTTGTCTATGCATAGAATTGAGCATTCCTAAGGCATCAAATTGGACCGTTATACTCTATTTAGTGTTCTTAGAAGTCTTAACTTGCTAGTTTAGCTTTTGGACAACGTTTCGTTAGGTAAAGAAGCCAATAGACCAAGTTAAGTTCAAAATTGCACGAAACGTGAAAAACTTGTCTATGCATAGAATTGAGCATTCCTAAGGCATCAAATTGGACCGTTATACTCTATTTAGTGTTCTTAGAAGTCTTAACTTGCTAGTTTTGCTTTTGGACAACGTTTCGTTAGGTAAAGAAGCCAATAGACCAAGTTAAGTTCAAAATTGCACGAAACGTGAAAAACTTGTCTATGCATAGAACTAAGCATTCCTAGGGCATCAAATTTGACTATTTAGTGTTCTTAGAAGTCTTAACTTGATAGTTTTGCTTTTGGACAACGTTTCGTTAGGTAAAGAAGCCAATAGACCAAGTTAAGTTCAAAATTGCACGAAACGTGAAAAACTTGTCTATGCATAGAATTGAGCATTCCTAAGGCATCAAATTGGACCGTTATACTCTATTTAGTGTTCTTAGAAGTCTTAACTTGCTAGTTTTGCTTTTGGACAACGTTTCGTTAGGTAAAGAAGCCAATAGACCAAGTTAAGTTCAAAATTGCACGAAACGTGAAAAACTTGTCTATGCATAGAACTAAGCATTCCTAGGGCATCAAATTTGACTATTTAGTGTTCTTAGAAGTCTTAACTTGATAGTTTTGCTTTTGGACAACGTTTCGTTAGGTAAAGAAGCCAATAGACCAAGTTAAGTTCAAAATTGCACGAAACGTGAAAAACTTGTCTATGCATAGAATTGAGCATTCCTAAGGCATCAAATTGGACCGTTATACTCTATTTAGTGTTCTTAGAAGTCTTAACTTGCTAGTTTTGCTTTTGGACAACGTTTCGTTAGGTAAAGAAGCCAATAGACCAAGTTAAGTTCAAAATTGCACGAAACGTGAAAAACTTGTCTATGCATAGAACTAAGCATTCCTAGGGCATCAAATTTGACTATTTAGTGTTCTTAGAAGTCTTAACTTGATAGTTTTGCTTTTGGACAACGTTTCGTTAGGTAAAGAAGCCAATAGACCAAGTTAAGTTCAAAATTGCACGAAACGTGAAAAACTTGTCTATGCATAGAATTGAGCATTCCTAAGGCATCAAATTGGACCGTTATACTCTATTTAGTGTTCTTAGAAGTCTTAACTTGCTAGTTTTGCTTTTGGACAACGTTTCGTTAGGTAAAGAAGCCAATAGACCAAGTTAAGTTCAAAATTGCACGAAACGTGAAAAACTTGTCTATGCATAGAATTGAGCATTCCTAAGGCATCAAATTGGACCGTTATACTCTATTTAGTGTTCTTAGAAGTCTTAACTTGCTAGTTTTAGCTTTTGGACAACGTTTCGTTAGGTAAAGAAGCCAATAGACCAAGTTAAGTTCAAAATTGCACGAAACGTGAAAAACTTGTCTATGCATAGAATTGAGCATTCCTAAGGCATCAAATTGGACCGTTATACTCTATTTAGTGTTCTTAGAAGTCTTAACTTGCTAGTTTTGCTTTTGGACAACGTTTCGTTAGGTAAAGAAGCCAATAGACCAAGTTAAGTTCAAAATTGCACGAAACGTGAAAAACTTGTCTATGCATAGAACTAAGCATTCCTAGGGCATCAAATTTGACTATTTAGTGTTCTTAGAAGTCTTAACTTGATAGTTTTGCTTTTGGACAACGTTTCGTTAGGTAAAGAAGCCAATAGACCAAGTTAAGTTCAAAATTGCACGAAACGTGAAAAACTTGTCTATGCATAGAATTGAGCATTCCTAAGGCATCAAATTGGACCGTTATACTCTATTTAGTGTTCTTAGAAGTCTTAACTTGCTAGTTTTGCTTTTGGACAACGTTTCGTTAGGTAAAGAAGCCAATAGACCAAGTTAAGTTCAAAATTGCACGAAACGTGAAAAACTTGTCTATGCATAGAACTAAGCATTCCTAGGGCATCAAATTTGACTATTTAGTGTTCTTAGAAGTCTTAACTTGATAGTTTTGCTTTTGGACAACGTTTCGTTAGGTAAAGAAGCCAATAGACCAAGTTAAGTTCAAAATTGCACGAAACGTGAAAAACTTGTCTATGCATAGAATTGAGCATTCCTAAGGCATCAAATTGGACCGTTATACTCTATTTAGTGTTCTTAGAAGTCTTAACTTGCTAGTTTTGCTTTTGGACAACGTTTCGTTAGGTAAAGAAGCCAATAGACCAAGTTAAGTTCAAAATTGCACGAAACGTGAAAAACTTGTCTATGCATAGAACTAAGCATTCCTAGGGCATCAAATTTGACTATTTAGTGTTCTTAGAAGTCTTAACTTGATAGTTTTGCTTTTGGACAACGTTTCGTTAGGTAAAGAAGCCAATAGACCAAGTTAAGTTCAAAATTGCACGAAACGTGAAAAACTTGTCTATGCATAGAATTGAGCATTCCTAAGGCATCAAATTGGACCGTTATACTCTATTTAGTGTTCTTAGAAGTCTTAACTTGCTAGTTTTGCTTTTGGACAACGTTTCGTTAGGTAAAGAAGCCAATAGACCAAGTTAAGTTCAAAATTGCACGAAACGTGAAAAACTTGTCTATGCATAGAACTAAGCATTCCTAAGGCATCAAATTGGACCGTTATACTCTATTTAGTGTTCTTAGAAGTCTTAACTTGCTAGTTTTGCTTTTGGACAACGTTTCGTTAGGTAAAGAAGCCAATAGACCAAGTTAAGTTCAAAATTGCACGAAACGTGAAAAACTTGTCTATGCATAGAATTGAGCATTCCTAAGGCATCAAATTGGACCGTTATACTCTATTTAGTGTTCTTAGAAGTCTTAACTTGCTAGTTTTGCTTTTGGACAACGTTTCGTTAGGTAAAGAAGCCAATAGACCAAGTTAAGTTCAAAATTGCACGAAACGTGAAAAACTTGTCTATGCATAGAACTAAGCATTCCTAAGGCATCAAATTGGACCGTTATACTCTATTTAGTGTTCTTAGAAGTCTTAACTTGCTAGTTTTGCTTTTGGACAACGTTTCGTTAGGTAAAGAAGCCAATAGACCAAGTTAAGTTCAAAATTGCACGAAACGTGAAAAACTTGTCTATGCATAGAATTGAGCATTCCTAAGGCATCAAATTGGACCGTTATACTCTATTTAGTGTTCTTAGAAGTCTTAACTTGCTAGTTTTGCTTTTGGACAACGTTTCGTTAGGTAAAGAAGCCAATAGACCAAGTTAAGTTCAAAATTGCACGAAACGTGAAAAACTTGTCTATGCATAGAATTGAGCATTCCTAAGGCATCAAATTGGACCGTTATACTCTATTTAGTGTTCTTAGAAGTCTTAACTTGCTAGTTTTGCTTTTGGACAACGTTTCGTTAGGTAAAGAAGCCAATAGACCAAGTTAAGTTCAAAATTGCACGAAACGTGAAAAACTTGTCTATGCATAGAACTAAGCATTCCTAGGGCATCAAATTTGACTATTTAGTGTTCTTAGAAGTCTTAACTTGATAGTTTTGCTTTTGGACAACGTTTCGTTAGGTAAAGAAGCCAATAGACCAAGTTAAGTTCAAAATTGCACGAAACGTGAAAAACTTGTCTATGCATAGAATTGAGCATTCCTAAGGCATCAAATTGGACCGTTATACTCTATTTAGTGTTCTTAGAAGTCTTAACTTGCTAGTTTTGCTTTTGGACAACGTTTCGTTAGGTAAAGAAGCCAATAGACCAAGTTAAGTTCAAAATTGCACGAAACGTGAAAAACTTGTCTATGCATAGAACTAAGCATTCCTAGGGCATCAAATTTGACTATTTAGTGTTCTTAGAAGTCTTAACTTGATAGTTTTGCTTTTGGACAACGTTTCGTTAGGTAAAGAAGCCAATAGACCAAGTTAAGTTCAAAATTGCACGAAACGTGAAAAACTTGTCTATGCATAGAATTGAGCATTCCTAAGGCATCAAATTGGACCGTTATACTCTATTTAGTGTTATTAGAAGTCTTAACTTGCTAGTTTTGCTTTTGGACAACGTTTCGTTAGGTAAAGAAGCCAATAGACCAAGTTAAGTTCAAAATTGCACGAAACGTGAAAAACTTGTCTATGCATAGAACTGAGCATTCCTAAGGCATAAAATTGGACCGTTATACTCTATTTAGTGTTCTTAGAAGTCTTAACTTGCTAGTTTAGCTTTTGGACAACGTTTCGTTAGGTAAAGAAGCCAATAGACCAAGTTAAGTTCAAAATTGCACGAAACGTGAAAAACTTGTCTATGCATAGAATTGAGCATTCCTAAGGCATCAAATTGGACCGTTATACTCTATTTAGTGTTCTTAGAAGTCTTAACTTGCTAGTTTTGCTTTTGGACAACGTTTCGTTAGGTAAAGAAGCCAATAGACCAAGTTAAGTTCAAAATTGCACGAAACGTGAAAAACTTGTCTATGCATAGAACTAAGCATTCCTAGGGCATCAAATTTGACTATTTAGTGTTCTTAGAAGTCTTAACTTGATAGTTTTGCTTTTGGACAACGTTTCGTTAGGTAAAGAAGCCAATAGACCAAGTTAAGTTCAAAATTGCACGAAACGTGAAAAACTTGTCTATGCATAGAATTGAGCATTCCTAAGGCATCAAATTGGACCGTTATACTCTATTTAGTGTTCTTAGAAGTCTTAACTTGCTAGTTTTGCTTTTGGACAACGTTTCGTTAGGTAAAGAAGCCAATAGACCAAGTTAAGTTCAAAATTGCACGAAACGTGAAAAACTTGTCTATGCATAGAACTAAGCATTCCTAGGGCATCAAATTTGACTATTTAGTGTTCTTAGAAGTCTTAACTTGATAGTTTTGCTTTTGGACAACGTTTCGTTAGGTAAAGAAGCCAATAGACCAAGTTAAGTTCAAAATTGCACGAAACGTGAAAAACTTGTCTATGCATAGAATTGAGCATTCCTAAGGCATCAAATTGGACCGTTATACTCTATTTAGTGTTCTTAGAAGTCTTAACTTGCTAGTTTTGCTTTTGGACAACGTTTCGTTAGGTAAAGAAGCCAATAGACCAAGTTAAGTTCAAAATTGCACGAAACGTGAAAAACTTGTCTATGCATAGAACTAAGCATTCCTAGGGCATCAAATTTGACTATTTAGTGTTCTTAGAAGTCTTAACTTGATAGTTTTGCTTTTGGACAACGTTTCGTTAGGTAAAGAAGCCAATAGACCAAGTTAAGTTCAAAATTGCACGAAACGTGAAAAACTTGTCTATGCATAGAATTGAGCATTCCTAAGGCATCAAATTGGACCGTTATACTCTATTTAGTGTTCTTAGAAGTCTTAACTTGCTAGTTTTAGCTTTTGGACAACGTTTCGTTAGGTAAAGAAGCCAATAGACCAAGTTAAGTTCAAAATTGCACGAAACGTGAAAAACTTGTCTATGCATAGAATTGAGCATTCCTAAGGCATCAAATTGGACCGTTATACTCTATTTAGTGTTCTTAGAAGTCTTAACTTGCTAGTTTTGCTTTTGGACAACGTTTCGTTAGGTAAAGAAGCCAATAGACCAAGTTAAGTTCAAAATTGCACGAAACGTGAAAAACTTGTCTATGCATAGAACTAAGCATTCCTAGGGCATCAAATTTGACTATCTATTAGTGTTCTTAGAAGTCTTAACTTGCTAGTTTTGCTTTTGGACAACGTTTCGTTAGGTAAAGAAGCCAATAGACCAAGTTAAGTTCAAAATTGCACGAAACGTGAAAAACTTGTCTATGCATAGAATTGAGCATTCCTAAGGCATCAAATTGGACCGTTATACTCTATTTAGTGTTCTTAGAAGTCTTAACTTGCTAGTTTTGCTTTTGGACAACGTTTCGTTAGGTAAAGAAGCCAATAGACCAAGTTAAGTTCAAAATTGCACGAAACGTGAAAAACTTGTCTATGCATAGAACTAAGCATTCCTAGGGCATCAAATTTGACTATTTAGTGTTCTTAGAAGTCTTAACTTGATAGTTTTGCTTTTGGACAACGTTTCGTTAGGTAAAGAAGCCAATAGACCAAGTTAAGTTCAAAATTGCACGAAACGTGAAAAACTTGTCTATGCATAGAATTGAGCATTCCTAAGGCATCAAATTGGACCGTTATACTCTATTTAGTGTTCTTAGAAGTCTTAACTTGCTAGTTTTGCTTTTGGACAACGTTTCGTTAGGTAAAGAAGCCAATAGACCAAGTTAAGTTCAAAATTGCACGAAACGTGAAAAACTTGTCTATGCATAGAATTGAGCATTCCTAAGGCATCAAATTGGACCGTTATACTCTATTTAGTGTTCTTAGAAGTCTTAACTTGCTAGTTTTGCTTTTGGACAACGTTTCGTTAGGTAAAGAAGCCAATAGACCAAGTTAAGTTCAAAATTGCACGAAACGTGAAAAACTTGTCTATGCATAGAACTAAGCATTCCTAGGGCATCAAATTTGACTATTTAGTGTTCTTAGAAGTCTTAACTTGCTAGTTTTGCTTTTGGACAACGTTTCGTTAGGTAAAGAAGCCAATAGACCAAGTTAAGTTCAAAATTGCACGAAACGTGAAAAACTTGTCTATGCATTGATTTGAGCATTCCTAAGGCATCAAATTGGACCGTTATACTCTATTTAGTGTTCTTAGAAGTCTTAACTTGCTAGTTTTGCTTTTGGACAACGTTTCGTTAGGTAAAGAAGCCAATAGACCAAGTTAAGTTCAAAATTGCACGAAACGTGAAAAACTTGTCTATGCATAGAATTGAGCATTCCTAAGGCATCAAATTGGACCGTTATACTCTATTTAGTGTTCTTAGAAGTCTTAACTTGCTAGTTTTGCTTTTGGACAACGTTTCGTTAGGTAAAGAAGCCAATAGACCAAGTTAAGTTCAAAATTGCACGAAACGTGAAAAACTTGTCTATGCATAGAATTGAGCATTCCTAAGGCATCAAATTGGACCGTTATACTCTATTTAGTGTTCTTAGAAGTCTTAACTTGCTAGTTTTGCTTTTGGACAACGTTTCGTTAGGTAAAGAAGCCAATAGACCAAGTTAAGTTCAAAATTGCACGAAACGTGAAAAACTTGTCTATGCATAGAATTGAGCATTCCTAAGGCATCAAATTGGACCGTTATACTCTATTTAGTGTTCTTAGAAGTCTTAACTTGCTAGTTTTGCTTTTGGACAACGTTTCGTTAGGTAAAGAAGCCAATAGACCAAGTTAAGTTCAAAATTGCACGAAACGTGAAAAACTTGTCTATGCATAGAACTAAGCATTCCTAGGGCATCAAATTTGACTATTTAGTGTTCTTAGAAGTCTTAACTTGATAGTTTTGCTTTTGGACAACGTTTCGTTAGGTAAAGAAGCCAATAGACCAAGTTAAGTTCAAAATTGCACGAAACGTGAAAAACTTGTCTATGCATAGAATTGAGCATTCCTAAGGCATCAAATTGGACCGTTATACTCTATTTAGTGTTCTTAGAAGTCTTAACTTGCTAGTTTTGCTTTTGGACAACGTTTCGTTAGGTAAAGAAGCCAATAGACCAAGTTAAGTTCAAAATTGCACGAAACGTGAAAAACTTGTCTATGCATAGAACTAAGCATTCCTAGGGCATCAAATTTGACTATTTAGTGTTCTTAGAAGTCTTAACTTGATAGTTTTGCTTTTGGACAACGTTTCGTTAGGTAAAGAAGCCAATAGACCAAGTTAAGTTCAAAATTGCACGAAACGTGAAAAACTTGTCTATGCATAGAATTGAGCATTCCTAAGGCATCAAATTGGACCGTTATACTCTATTTAGTGTTCTTAGAAGTCTTAACTTGCTAGTTTTGCTTTTGGACAACGTTTCGTTAGGTAAAGAAGCCAATAGACCAAGTTAAGTTCAAAATTGCACGAAACGTGAAAAACTTGTCTATGCATAGAATTGAGCATTCCTAAGGCATCAAATTGGACCGTTATACTCTATTTAGTGTTCTTAGAAGTCTTAACTTGCTAGTTTTGCTTTTGGACAACGTTTCGTTAGGTAAAGAAGCCAATAGACCAAGTTAAGTTCAAAATTGCACGAAACGTGAAAAACTTGTCTATGCATAGAATTGAGCATTCCTAAGGCATCAAATTGGACCGTTATACTCTATTTAGTGTTCTTAGAAGTCTTAACTTGCTAGTTTTGCTTTTGGACAACGTTTCGTTAGGTAAAGAAGCCAATAGACCAAGTTAAGTTCAAAATTGCACGAAACGTGAAAAACTTGTCTATGCATAGAATTGAGCATTCCTAAGGCATCAAATTGGACCGTTATACTCTATTTAGTGTTCTTAGAAGTCTTAACTTGCTAGTTTTGCTTTTGGACAACGTTTCGTTAGGTAAAGAAGCCAATAGACCAAGTTAAGTTCAAAATTGCACGAAACGTGAAAAACTTGTCTATGCATAGAACTTGAAGCATTCCTAAGGCATCAAATTGGACCGTTATACTCTATTTAGTGTTCTTAGAAGTCTTAACTTGCTAGTTTTGCTTTTGGACAACGTTTCGTTAGGTAAAGAAGCCAATAGACCAAGTTAAGTTCAAAATTGCACGAAACGTGAAAAACTTGTCTATGCATAGAATTGAGCATTCCTAAGGCATCAAATTGGACCGTTATACTCTATTTAGTGTTCTTAGAAGTCTTAACTTGCTAGTTTTGCTTTTGGACAACGTTTCGTTAGGTAAAGAAGCCAATAGACCAAGTTAAGTTCAAAATTGCACGAAACGTGAAAAACTTGTCTATGCATAGAACTAAGCATTCCTAGGGCATCAAATTTGACTATTTAGTGTTCTTAGAAGTCTTAACTTGATAGTTTTGCTTTTGGACAACGTTTCGTTAGGTAAAGAAGCCAATAGACCAAGTTAAGTTCAAAATTGCACGAAACGTGAAAAACTTGTCTATGCATAGAATTGAGCATTCCTAAGGCATCAAATTGGACCGTTATACTCTATTTAGTGTTCTTAGAAGTCTTAACTTGCTAGTTTTGCTTTTGGACAACGTTTCGTTAGGTAAAGAAGCCAATAGACCAAGTTAAGTTCAAAATTGCACGAAACGTGAAAAACTTGTCTATGCATAGAACTAAGCATTCCTAGGGCATCAAATTTGACTATTTAGTGTTCTTAGAAGTCTTAACTTGATAGTTTTGCTTTTGGACAACGTTTCGTTAGGTAAAGAAGCCAATAGACCAAGTTAAGTTCAAAATTGCACGAAACGTGAAAAACTTGTCTATGCATAGAATTGAGCATTCCTAAGGCATCAAATTGGACCGTTATACTCTATTTAGTGTTCTTAGAAGTCTTAACTTGCTAGTTTAGCTTTTGGACAACGTTTCGTTAGGTAAAGAAGCCAATAGACCAAGTTAAGTTCAAAATTGCACGAAACGTGAAAAACTTGTCTATGCATAGAATTGAGCATTCCTAAGGCATCAAATTGGACCGTTATACTCTATTTAGTGTTCTTAGAAGTCTTAACTTGCTAGTTTTAGCTTTTGGACAACGTTTCGTTAGGTAAAGAAGCCAATAGACCAAGTTAAGTTCAAAATTGCACGAAACGTGAAAAACTTGTCTATGCATAGAATTGAGCATTCCTAAGGCATCAAATTGGACCGTTATACTCTATTTAGTGTTCTTAGAAGTCTTAACTTGCTAGTTTTGCTTTTGGACAACGTTTCGTTAGGTAAAGAAGCCAATAGACCAAGTTAAGTTCAAAATTGCACGAAACGTGAAAAACTTGTCTATGCATAGAACTAAGCATTCCTAGGGCATCAAATTTGACTATTTAGTGTTCTTAGAAGTCTTAACTTGATAGTTTTGCTTTTGGACAACGTTTCGTTAGGTAAAGAAGCCAATAGACCAAGTTAAGTTCAAAATTGCACGAAACGTGAAAAACTTGTCTATGCATAGAATTGAGCATTCCTAAGGCATCAAATTGGACCGTTATACTCTATTTAGTGTTCTTAGAAGTCTTAACTTGCTAGTTTTGCTTTTGGACAACGTTTCGTTAGGTAAAGAAGCCAATAGACCAAGTTAAGTTCAAAATTGCACGAAACGTGAAAAACTTGTCTATGCATAGAACTAAGCATTCCTAGGGCATCAAATTTGACTATTTAGTGTTCTTAGAAGTCTTAACTTGATAGTTTTGCTTTTGGACAACGTTTCGTTAGGTAAAGAAGCCAATAGACCAAGTTAAGTTCAAAATTGCACGAAACGTGAAAAACTTGTCTATGCATAGAATTGAGCATTCCTAAGGCATCAAATTGGACCGTTATACTCTATTTAGTGTTCTTAGAAGTCTTAACTTGCTAGTTTTGCTTTTGGACAACGTTTCGTTAGGTAAAGAAGCCAATAGACCAAGTTAAGTTCAAAATTGCACGAAACGTGAAAAACTTGTCTATGCATAGAACTAAGCATTCCTAGGGCATCAAATTTGACTATTTAGTGTTCTTAGAAGTCTTAACTTGATAGTTTTGCTTTTGGACAACGTTTCGTTAGGTAAAGAAGCCAATAGACCAAGTTAAGTTCAAAATTGCACGAAACGTGAAAAACTTGTCTATGCATAGAATTGAGCATTCCTAAGGCATCAAATTGGACCGTTATACTCTATTTAGTGTTCTTAGAAGTCTTAACTTGCTAGTTTTGCTTTTGGACAACGTTTCGTTAGGTAAAGAAGCCAATAGACCAAGTTAAGTTCAAAATTGCACGAAACGTGAAAAACTTGTCTATGCATAGAACTAAGCATTCCTAGGGCATCAAATTTGACTATTTAGTGTTCTTAGAAGTCTTAACTTGATAGTTTTGCTTTTGGACAACGTTTCGTTAGGTAAAGAAGCCAATAGACCAAGTTAAGTTCAAAATTGCACGAAACGTGAAAAACTTGTCTATGCATAGAATTGAGCATTCCTAAGGCATCAAATTGGACCGTTATACTCTATTTAGTGTTCTTAGAAGTCTTAACTTGCTAGTTTTGCTTTTGGACAACGTTTCGTTAGGTAAAGAAGCCAATAGACCAAGTTAAGTTCAAAATTGCACGAAACGTGAAAAACTTGTCTATGCATAGAATTGAGCATTCCTAAGGCATCAAATTGGACCGTTATACTCTATTTAGTGTTCTTAGAAGTCTTAACTTGCTAGTTTTGCTTTTGGACAACGTTTCGTTAGGTAAAGAAGCCAATAGACCAAGTTAAGTTCAAAATTGCACGAAACGTGAAAAACTTGTCTATGCATAGAACTAAGCATTCCTAGGGCATCAAATTTGACTATTTAGTGTTCTTAGAAGTCTTAACTTGATAGTTTTGCTTTTGGACAACGTTTCGTTAGGTAAAGAAGCCAATAGACCAAGTTAAGTTCAAAATTGCACGAAACGTGAAAAACTTGTCTATGCATAGAATTGAGCATTCCTAAGGCATCAAATTGGACCGTTATACTCTATTTAGTGTTCTTAGAAGTCTTAACTTGCTAGTTTTGCTTTTGGACAACGTTTCGTTAGGTAAAGAAGCCAATAGACCAAGTTAAGTTCAAAATTGCACGAAACGTGAAAAACTTGTCTATGCATAGAACTTGAGCATTCCTAAGGCATCAAATTGGACCGTTATACTCTATTTAGTGTTCTTAGAAGTCTTAACTTGCTAGTTTTGCTTTTGGACAACGTTTCGTTAGGTAAAGAAGCCAATAGACCAAGTTAAGTTCAAAATTGCACGAAACGTGAAAAACTTGTCTATGCATAGAATTGAGCATTCCTAAGGCATCAAATTGGACCGTTATACTCTATTTAGTGTTCTTAGAAGTCTTAACTTGCTAGTTTTAGCTTTTGGACAACGTTTCGTTAGGTAAAGAAGCCAATAGACCAAGTTAAGTTCAAAATTGCACGAAACGTGAAAAACTTGTCTATGCATAGAATTGAGCATTCCTAAGGCATCAAATTGGACCGTTATACTCTATTTAGTGTTCTTAGAAGTCTTAACTTGCTAGTTTTAGCTTTTGGACAACGTTTCGTTAGGTAAAGAAGCCAATAGACCAAGTTAAGTTCAAAATTGCACGAAACGTGAAAAACTTGTCTATGCATAGAATTGAGCATTCCTAAGGCATCAAATTGGACCGTTATACTCTATTTAGTGTTCTTAGAAGTCTTAACTTGCTAGTTTTGCTTTTGGACAACGTTTCGTTAGGTAAAGAAGCCAATAGACCAAGTTAAGTTCAAAATTGCACGAAACGTGAAAAACTTGTCTATGCATAGAACTAAGCATTCCTAGGCATCAAATTTGACTACTCTATTAGTGTTCTTAGAAGTCTTAACTTGATAGTTTTGCTTTTGGACAACGTTTCGTTAGGTAAAGAAGCCAATAGACCAAGTTAAGTTCAAAATTGCACGAAACGTGAAAAACTTGTCTATGCATAGAATTGAGCATTCCTAAGGCATCAAATTGGACCGTTATACTCTATTTAGTGTTCTTAGAAGTCTTAACTTGCTAGTTTTGCTTTTGGACAACGTTTCGTTAGGTAAAGAAGCCAATAGACCAAGTTAAGTTCAAAATTGCACGAAACGTGAAAAACTTGTCTATGCATAGAATTGAAGCATTCCTAAGGCATCAAATTGGACCGTTATACTCTATTTAGTGTTCTTAGAAGTCTTAACTTGCTAGTTTTGCTTTTGGACAACGTTTCGTTAGGTAAAGAAGCCAATAGACCAAGTTAAGTTCAAAATTGCACGAAACGTGAAAAACTTGTCTATGCATAGAATTGAGCATTCCTAAGGCATCAAATTGGACCGTTATACTCTATTTAGTGTTCTTAGAAGTCTTAACTTGCTAGTTTTGCTTTTGGACAACGTTTCGTTAGGTAAAGAAGCCAATAGACCAAGTTAAGTTCAAAATTGCACGAAACGTGAAAAACTTGTCTATGCATAGAATTGAGCATTCCTAAGGCATCAAATTGGACCGTTATACTCTATTAGTGTTCTTAGAAGTCTTAACTTGCTAGTTTTAGCTTTTGGACAACGTTTCGTTAGGTAAAGAAGCCAATAGACCAAGTTAAGTTCAAAATTGCACGAAACGTGAAAAACTTGTCTATGCATAGAATTGAGCATTCCTAAGGCATCAAATTGGACCGTTATACTCTATTTAGTGTTCTTAGAAGTCTTAACTTGCTAGTTTTGCTTTTGGACAACGTTTCGTTAGGTAAAGAAGCCAATAGACCAAGTTAAGTTCAAAATTGCACGAAACGTGAAAAACTTGTCTATGCATAGAACTAAGCATTCCTAGGGCATCAAATTTGACTACTATTTAGTGTTCTTAGAAGTCTTAACTTGATAGTTTTGCTTTTGGACAACGTTTCGTTAGGTAAAGAAGCCAATAGACCAAGTTAAGTTCAAAATTGCACGAAACGTGAAAAACTTGTCTATGCATAGAATTGAGCATTCCTAAGGCATCAAATTGGACCGTTATACTCTATTTAGTGTTCTTAGAAGTCTTAACTTGCTAGTTTTGCTTTTGGACAACGTTTCGTTAGGTAAAGAAGCCAATAGACCAAGTTAAGTTCAAAATTGCACGAAACGTGAAAAACTTGTCTATGCATAGAACTAAGCATTCCTAGGGCATCAAATTTGACTATTTAGTGTTCTTAGAAGTCTTAACTTGATAGTTTTGCTTTTGGACAACGTTTCGTTAGGTAAAGAAGCCAATAGACCAAGTTAAGTTCAAAATTGCACGAAACGTGAAAAACTTGTCTATGCATAGAATTGAGCATTCCTAAGGCATCAAATTGGACCGTTATACTCTATTTAGTGTTCTTAGAAGTCTTAACTTGCTAGTTTAGCTTTTGGACAACGTTTCGTTAGGTAAAGAAGCCAATAGACCAAGTTAAGTTCAAAATTGCACGAAACGTGAAAAACTTGTCTATGCATAGAATTGAGCATTCCTAAGGCATCAAATTGGACCGTTATACTCTATTTAGTGTTCTTAGAAGTCTTAACTTGCTAGTTTTGCTTTTGGACAACGTTTCGTTAGGTAAAGAAGCCAATAGACCAAGTTAAGTTCAAAATTGCACGAAACGTGAAAAACTTGTCTATGCATAGAACTAAGCATTCCTAGGCATCAAATTTGACGTACTATTTAGTGTTCTTAGAAGTCTTAACTTGATAGTTTTGCTTTTGGACAACGTTTCGTTAGGTAAAGAAGCCAATAGACCAAGTTAAGTTCAAAATTGCACGAAACGTGAAAAACTTGTCTATGCATAGAATTGAGCATTCCTAAGGCATCAAATTGGACCGTTATACTCTATTTAGTGTTCTTAGAAGTCTTAACTTGCTAGTTTTGCTTTTGGACAACGTTTCGTTAGGTAAAGAAGCCAATAGACCAAGTTAAGTTCAAAATTGCACGAAACGTGAAAAACTTGTCTATGCATAGAACTAAGCATTCCTAGGGCATCAAATTTGACTATTTAGTGTTCTTAGAAGTCTTAACTTGATAGTTTTGCTTTTGGACAACGTTTCGTTAGGTAAAGAAGCCAATAGACCAAGTTAAGTTCAAAATTGCACGAAACGTGAAAAACTTGTCTATGCATAGAATTGAGCATTCCTAAGGCATCAAATTGGACCGTTATACTCTATTTAGTGTTCTTAGAAGTCTTAACTTGCTAGTTTTGCTTTTGGACAACGTTTCGTTAGGTAAAGAAGCCAATAGACCAAGTTAAGTTCAAAATTGCACGAAACGTGAAAAACTTGTCTATGCATAGAACTAAGCATTCCTAAGGCATCAAATTGGACCGTTATACTCTATTTAGTGTTCTTAGAAGTCTTAACTTGCTAGTTTTGCTTTTGGACAACGTTTCGTTAGGTAAAGAAGCCAATAGACCAAGTTAAGTTCAAAATTGCACGAAACGTGAAAAACTTGTCTATGCATAGAATTGAGCATTCCTAAGGCATCAAATTGGACCGTTATACTCTATTTAGTGTTCTTAGAAGTCTTAACTTGCTAGTTTTGCTTTTGGACAACGTTTCGTTAGGTAAAGAAGCCAATAGACCAAGTTAAGTTCAAAATTGCACGAAACGTGAAAAACTTGTCTATGCATAGAACTAAGCATTCCTAGGGCATCAAATTTGACTATTTAGTGTTCTTAGAAGTCTTAACTTGATAGTTTTGCTTTTGGACAACGTTTCGTTAGGTAAAGAAGCCAATAGACCAAGTTAAGTTCAAAATTGCACGAAACGTGAAAAACTTGTCTATGCATAGAATTGAGCATTCCTAAGGCATCAAATTGGACCGTTATACTCTATTTAGTGTTCTTAGAAGTCTTAACTTGCTAGTTTTGCTTTTGGACAACGTTTCGTTAGGTAAAGAAGCCAATAGACCAAGTTAAGTTCAAAATTGCACGAAACGTGAAAAACTTGTCTATGCATAGAACTAAGCATTCCTAGGGCATCAAATTTGACTATTTAGTGTTCTTAGAAGTCTTAACTTGATAGTTTTGCTTTTGGACAACGTTTCGTTAGGTAAAGAAGCCAATAGACCAAGTTAAGTTCAAAATTGCACGAAACGTGAAAAACTTGTCTATGCATAGAATTGAGCATTCCTAAGGCATCAAATTGGACCGTTATACTCTATTTAGTGTTCTTAGAAGTCTTAACTTGCTAGTTTTGCTTTTGGACAACGTTTCGTTAGGTAAAGAAGCCAATAGACCAAGTTAAGTTCAAAATTGCACGAAACGTGAAAAACTTGTCTATGCATAGAATTGAGCATTCCTAAGGCATCAAATTGGACCGTTATACTCTATTTAGTGTTCTTAGAAGTCTTAACTTGCTAGTTTTGCTTTTGGACAACGTTTCGTTAGGTAAAGAAGCCAATAGACCAAGTTAAGTTCAAAATTGCACGAAACGTGAAAAACTTGTCTATGCATAGAACTAAGCATTCCTAGGGCATCAAATTTGACTATTTAGTGTTCTTAGAAGTCTTAACTTGATAGTTTTGCTTTTGGACAACGTTTCGTTAGGTAAAGAAGCCAATAGACCAAGTTAAGTTCAAAATTGCACGAAACGTGAAAAACTTGTCTATGCATAGAATTGAGCATTCCTAAGGCATCAAATTGGACCGTTATACTCTATTTAGTGTTCTTAGAAGTCTTAACTTGCTAGTTTTGCTTTTGGACAACGTTTCGTTAGGTAAAGAAGCCAATAGACCAAGTTAAGTTCAAAATTGCACGAAACGTGAAAAACTTGTCTATGCATAGAACTTGAGCATTCCTAAGGCATCAAATTGGACCGTTATACTCTATTTAGTGTTCTTAGAAGTCTTAACTTGCTAGTTTAGCTTTTGGACAACGTTTCGTTAGGTAAAGAAGCCAATAGACCAAGTTAAGTTCAAAATTGCACGAAACGTGAAAAACTTGTCTATGCATAGAATTGAGCATTCCTAAGGCATCAAATTGGACCGTTATACTCTATTTAGTGTTCTTAGAAGTCTTAACTTGCTAGTTTTGCTTTTGGACAACGTTTCGTTAGGTAAAGAAGCCAATAGACCAAGTTAAGTTCAAAATTGCACGAAACGTGAAAAACTTGTCTATGCATAGAACTAAGCATTCCTAGGGCATCAAATTTGACTATTTAGTGTTCTTAGAAGTCTTAACTTGATAGTTTTGCTTTTGGACAACGTTTCGTTAGGTAAAGAAGCCAATAGACCAAGTTAAGTTCAAAATTGCACGAAACGTGAAAAACTTGTCTATGCATAGAATTGAGCATTCCTAAGGCATCAAATTGGACCGTTATACTCTATTTAGTGTTCTTAGAAGTCTTAACTTGCTAGTTTTGCTTTTGGACAACGTTTCGTTAGGTAAAGAAGCCAATAGACCAAGTTAAGTTCAAAATTGCACGAAACGTGAAAAACTTGTCTATGCATAGAATTGAGCATTCCTAAGGCATCAAATTGGACCGTTATACTCTATTTAGTGTTCTTAGAAGTCTTAACTTGCTAGTTTTAGCTTTTGGACAACGTTTCGTTAGGTAAAGAAGCCAATAGACCAAGTTAAGTTCAAAATTGCACGAAACGTGAAAAACTTGTCTATGCATAGAATTGAGCATTCCTAAGGCATCAAATTGGACCGTTATACTCTATTTAGTGTTCTTAGAAGTCTTAACTTGCTAGTTTTGCTTTTGGACAACGTTTCGTTAGGTAAAGAAGCCAATAGACCAAGTTAAGTTCAAAATTGCACGAAACGTGAAAAACTTGTCTATGCATAGAATTGAGCATTCCTAAGGCATCAAATTGGACCGTTATACTCTATTTAGTGTTCTTAGAAGTCTTAACTTGCTAGTTTTGCTTTTGGACAACGTTTCGTTAGGTAAAGAAGCCAATAGACCAAGTTAAGTTCAAAATTGCACGAAACGTGAAAAACTTGTCTATGCATAGAATTGAGCATTCCTAAGGCATCAAATTGGACCGTTATACTCTATTTAGTGTTCTTAGAAGTCTTAACTTGCTAGTTTTGCTTTTGGACAACGTTTCGTTAGGTAAAGAAGCCAATAGACCAAGTTAAGTTCAAAATTGCACGAAACGTGAAAAACTTGTCTATGCATAGAACTTGAAGCATTCCTAAGGCATCAAATTGGACCGTTATACTCTATTTAGTGTTCTTAGAAGTCTTAACTTGATAGTTTTGCTTTTGGACAACGTTTCGTTAGGTAAAGAAGCCAATAGACCAAGTTAAGTTCAAAATTGCACGAAACGTGAAAAACTTGTCTATGCATAGAATTGAGCATTCCTAAGGCATCAAATTGGACCGTTATACTCTATTTAGTGTTCTTAGAAGTCTTAACTTGCTAGTTTTGCTTTTGGACAACGTTTCGTTAGGTAAAGAAGCCAATAGACCAAGTTAAGTTCAAAATTGCACGAAACGTGAAAAACTTGTCTATGCATAGAACTAAGCATTCCTAGGGCATCAAATTTGACTATTTAGTGTTCTTAGAAGTCTTAACTTGATAGTTTTGCTTTTGGACAACGTTTCGTTAGGTAAAGAAGCCAATAGACCAAGTTAAGTTCAAAATTGCACGAAACGTGAAAAACTTGTCTATGCATAGAATTGAGCATTCCTAAGGCATCAAATTGGACCGTTATACTCTATTTAGTGTTCTTAGAAGTCTTAACTTGCTAGTTTTGCTTTTGGACAACGTTTCGTTAGGTAAAGAAGCCAATAGACCAAGTTAAGTTCAAAATTGCACGAAACGTGAAAAACTTGTCTATGCATAGAACTAAGCATTCCTAAGGCATCAAATTGGACCGTTATACTCTATTAGTGTTCTTAGAAGTCTTAACTTGATAGTTTTGCTTTTGGACAACGTTTCGTTAGGTAAAGAAGCCAATAGACCAAGTTAAGTTCAAAATTGCACGAAACGTGAAAAACTTGTCTATGCATAGAATTGAGCATTCCTAAGGCATCAAATTGGACCGTTATACTCTATTTAGTGTTCTTAGAAGTCTTAACTTGCTAGTTTTGCTTTTGGACAACGTTTCGTTAGGTAAAGAAGCCAATAGACCAAGTTAAGTTCAAAATTGCACGAAACGTGAAAAACTTGTCTATGCATAGAACTAAGCATTCCTAGGGCATCAAATTTGACTATTTAGTGTTCTTAGAAGTCTTAACTTGATAGTTTTGCTTTTGGACAACGTTTCGTTAGGTAAAGAAGCCAATAGACCAAGTTAAGTTCAAAATTGCACGAAACGTGAAAAACTTGTCTATGCATAGAATTGAGCATTCCTAAGGCATCAAATTGGACCGTTATACTCTATTTAGTGTTCTTAGAAGTCTTAACTTGCTAGTTTTGCTTTTGGACAACGTTTCGTTAGGTAAAGAAGCCAATAGACCAAGTTAAGTTCAAAATTGCACGAAACGTGAAAAACTTGTCTATGCATAGAACTTAAGCATTCCTAAGGCATCAAATTGGACCGTTATACTCTATTTAGTGTTCTTAGAAGTCTTAACTTGCTAGTTTTGCTTTTGGACAACGTTTCGTTAGGTAAAGAAGCCAATAGACCAAGTTAAGTTCAAAATTGCACGAAACGTGAAAAACTTGTCTATGCATAGAATTGAGCATTCCTAAGGCATCAAATTGGACCGTTATACTCTATTTAGTGTTCTTAGAAGTCTTAACTTGCTAGTTTTGCTTTTGGACAACGTTTCGTTAGGTAAAGAAGCCAATAGACCAAGTTAAGTTCAAAATTGCACGAAACGTGAAAAACTTGTCTATGCATAGAACTAAGCATTCCTAGGGCATCAAATTTGACTATTTAGTGTTCTTAGAAGTCTTAACTTGATAGTTTTGCTTTTGGACAACGTTTCGTTAGGTAAAGAAGCCAATAGACCAAGTTAAGTTCAAAATTGCACGAAACGTGAAAAACTTGTCTATGCATAGAATTGAGCATTCCTAAGGCATCAAATTGGACCGTTATACTCTATTTAGTGTTCTTAGAAGTCTTAACTTGCTAGTTTTGCTTTTGGACAACGTTTCGTTAGGTAAAGAAGCCAATAGACCAAGTTAAGTTCAAAATTGCACGAAACGTGAAAAACTTGTCTATGCATAGAACTAAGCATTCCTAGGGCATCAAATTTGACTATTTAGTGTTCTTAGAAGTCTTAACTTGATAGTTTTGCTTTTGGACAACGTTTCGTTAGGTAAAGAAGCCAATAGACCAAGTTAAGTTCAAAATTGCACGAAACGTGAAAAACTTGTCTATGCATAGAATTGAGCATTCCTAAGGCATCAAATTGGACCGTTATACTCTATTTAGTGTTCTTAGAAGTCTTAACTTGCTAGTTTTGCTTTTGGACAACGTTTCGTTAGGTAAAGAAGCCAATAGACCAAGTTAAGTTCAAAATTGCACGAAACGTGAAAAACTTGTCTATGCATAGAACTAAGCATTCCTAAGGCATCAAATTTGGACCGTTATACTCTATTTAGTGTTCTTAGAAGTCTTAACTTGCTAGTTTTGCTTTTGGACAACGTTTCGTTAGGTAAAGAAGCCAATAGACCAAGTTAAGTTCAAAATTGCACGAAACGTGAAAAACTTGTCTATGCATAGAATTGAGCATTCCTAAGGCATCAAATTGGACCGTTATACTCTATTTAGTGTTCTTAGAAGTCTTAACTTGCTAGTTTTGCTTTTGGACAACGTTTCGTTAGGTAAAGAAGCCAATAGACCAAGTTAAGTTCAAAATTGCACGAAACGTGAAAAACTTGTCTATGCATAGAACTAAGCATTCCTAGGGCATCAAATTTGACTATTTAGTGTTCTTAGAAGTCTTAACTTGATAGTTTTGCTTTTGGACAACGTTTCGTTAGGTAAAGAAGCCAATAGACCAAGTTAAGTTCAAAATTGCACGAAACGTGAAAAACTTGTCTATGCATAGAATTGAGCATTCCTAAGGCATCAAATTGGACCGTTATACTCTATTTAGTGTTCTTAGAAGTCTTAACTTGCTAGTTTTGCTTTTGGACAACGTTTCGTTAGGTAAAGAAGCCAATAGACCAAGTTAAGTTCAAAATTGCACGAAACGTGAAAAACTTGTCTATGCATAGAACTTGAGCATTCCTAAGGCATCAAATTGGACCGTTATACTCTATTAGTGTTCTTAGAAGTCTTAACTTGCTAGTTTTAGCTTTTGGACAACGTTTCGTTAGGTAAAGAAGCCAATAGACCAAGTTAAGTTCAAAATTGCACGAAACGTGAAAAACTTGTCTATGCATAGAATTGAGCATTCCTAAGGCATCAAATTGGACCGTTATACTCTATTTAGTGTTCTTAGAAGTCTTAACTTGCTAGTTTTGCTTTTGGACAACGTTTCGTTAGGTAAAGAAGCCAATAGACCAAGTTAAGTTCAAAATTGCACGAAACGTGAAAAACTTGTCTATGCATAGAACTAAGCATTCCTAGGCATCAAATTTGACTATTTAGTGTTCTTAGAAGTCTTAACTTGATAGTTTTGCTTTTGGACAACGTTTCGTTAGGTAAAGAAGCCAATAGACCAAGTTAAGTTCAAAATTGCACGAAACGTGAAAAACTTGTCTATGCATAGAATTGAGCATTCCTAAGGCATCAAATTGGACCGTTATACTCTATTTAGTGTTCTTAGAAGTCTTAACTTGCTAGTTTTGCTTTTGGACAACGTTTCGTTAGGTAAAGAAGCCAATAGACCAAGTTAAGTTCAAAATTGCACGAAACGTGAAAAACTTGTCTATGCATAGAACTAAGCATTCCTAGGGCATCAAATTTGACTATTTAGTGTTCTTAGAAGTCTTAACTTGATAGTTTTGCTTTTGGACAACGTTTCGTTAGGTAAAGAAGCCAATAGACCAAGTTAAGTTCAAAATTGCACGAAACGTGAAAAACTTGTCTATGCATAGAATTGAGCATTCCTAAGGCATCAAATTGGACCGTTATACTCTATTTAGTGTTCTTAGAAGTCTTAACTTGCTAGTTTTGCTTTTGGACAACGTTTCGTTAGGTAAAGAAGCCAATAGACCAAGTTAAGTTCAAAATTGCACGAAACGTGAAAAACTTGTCTATGCATAGAATTGAGCATTCCTAGGCCATCAAATTGGACCGTTATACTCTATTTAGTGTTCTTAGAAGTCTTAGCTTGCTAGTTTTGCTTTTGGACAACGTTTCGTTAGGTAAAGAAGCCAATAGACCAAGTTAAGTTCAAAATTGCACGAAACGTGAAAAACTTGTCTATGCATAGAATTGAGCATTCCTAAGGCATCAAATTGGACCGTTATACTCTATTTAGTGTTCTTAGAAGTCTTAACTTGCTAGTTTTGCTTTTGGACAACGTTTCGTTAGGTAAAGAAGCCAATAGACCAAGTTAAGTTCAAAATTGCACGAAACGTGAAAAACTTGTCTATGCATAGAACTAAGCATTCCTAGGGCATCAAATTTGACTATTTAGTGTTCTTAGAAGTCTTAACTTGATAGTTTTGCTTTTGGACAACGTTTCGTTAGGTAAAGAAGCCAATAGACCAAGTTAAGTTCAAAATTGCACGAAACGTGAAAAACTTGTCTATGCATAGAATTGAGCATTCCTAAGGCATCAAATTGGACCGTTATACTCTATTTAGTGTTCTTAGAAGTCTTAACTTGCTAGTTTAGCTTTTGGACAACGTTTCGTTAGGTAAAGAAGCCAATAGACCAAGTTAAGTTCAAAATTGCACGAAACGTGAAAAACTTGTCTATGCATAGAACTAAGCATTCCTAGGGCATCAAATTTGACTATTTAGTGTTCTTAGAAGTCTTAACTTGATAGTTTTGCTTTTGGACAACGTTTCGTTAGGTAAAGAAGCCAATAGACCAAGTTAAGTTCAAAATTGCACGAAACGTGAAAAACTTGTCTATGCATAGAATTGAGCATTCCTAAGGCATCAAATTGGACCGTTATACTCTATTTAGTGTTCTTAGAAGTCTTAACTTGCTAGTTTTGCTTTTGGACAACGTTTCGTTAGGTAAAGAAGCCAATAGACCAAGTTAAGTTCAAAATTGCACGAAACGTGAAAAACTTGTCTATGCATAGAACTAAGCATTCCTAGGGCATCAAATTTGACTATTTAGTGTTCTTAGAAGTCTTAACTTGATAGTTTTGCTTTTGGACAACGTTTCGTTAGGTAAAGAAGCCAATAGACCAAGTTAAGTTCAAAATTGCACGAAACGTGAAAAACTTGTCTATGCATAGAATTGAGCATTCCTAAGGCATCAAATTGGACCGTTATACTCTATTTAGTGTTCTTAGAAGTCTTAACTTGCTAGTTTTGCTTTTGGACAACGTTTCGTTAGGTAAAGAAGCCAATAGACCAAGTTAAGTTCAAAATTGCACGAAACGTGAAAAACTTGTCTATGCATAGAACTAAGCATTCCTAGGGCATCAAATTTGACTATTTAGTGTTCTTAGAAGTCTTAACTTGATAGTTTTGCTTTTGGACAACGTTTCGTTAGGTAAAGAAGCCAATAGACCAAGTTAAGTTCAAAATTGCACGAAACGTGAAAAACTTGTCTATGCATAGAATTGAGCATTCCTAAGGCATCAAATTGGACCGTTATACTCTATTTAGTGTTCTTAGAAGTCTTAACTTGCTAGTTTTGCTTTTGGACAACGTTTCGTTAGGTAAAGAAGCCAATAGACCAAGTTAAGTTCAAAATTGCACGAAACGTGAAAAACTTGTCTATGCATAGAATTGAGCATTCCTAAGGCATCAAATTGGACCGTTATACTCTATTTAGTGTTCTTAGAAGTCTTAACTTGCTAGTTTAGCTTTTGGACAACGTTTCGTTAGGTAAAGAAGCCAATAGACCAAGTTAAGTTCAAAATTGCACGAAACGTGAAAAACTTGTCTATGCATAGAATTGAGCATTCCTAAGGCATCAAATTGGACCGTTATACTCTATTTAGTGTTCTTAGAAGTCTTAACTTGCTAGTTTTGCTTTTGGACAACGTTTCGTTAGGTAAAGAAGCCAATAGACCAAGTTAAGTTCAAAATTGCACGAAACGTGAAAAACTTGTCTATGCATAGAACTAAGCATTCCTAGGGCATCAAATTTGACTATTTAGTGTTCTTAGAAGTCTTAACTTGATAGTTTTGCTTTTGGACAACGTTTCGTTAGGTAAAGAAGCCAATAGACCAAGTTAAGTTCAAAATTGCACGAAACGTGAAAAACTTGTCTATGCATAGAATTGAGCATTCCTAAGGCATCAAATTGGACCGTTATACTCTATTTAGTGTTCTTAGAAGTCTTAACTTGCTAGTTTTGCTTTTGGACAACGTTTCGTTAGGTAAAGAAGCCAATAGACCAAGTTAAGTTCAAAATTGCACGAAACGTGAAAAACTTGTCTATGCATAGAATGAGCATTCCTAAGGCATCAAATTGGACCGTTATACTCTATTTAGTGTTCTTAGAAGTCTTAACTTGATAGTTTTGCTTTTGGACAACGTTTCGTTAGGTAAAGAAGCCAATAGACCAAGTTAAGTTCAAAATTGCACGAAACGTGAAAAACTTGTCTATGCATAGAATTGAGCATTCCTAAGGCATCAAAATTGGACCGTTATACTCTATTTAGTGTTCTTAGAAGTCTTAACTTGCTAGTTTTGCTTTTGGACAACGTTTCGTTAGGTAAAGAAGCCAATTAGACCAAGTTAAGTTCAA
>NW_024056260.1:0-70272 GCF_013401445.1 Tripterygium wilfordii | reverse complement strand
TTCATTAGGTAAAGAAGCCAATAGACCAAGTTAAGTTCAAAATTGCACGAAACGTGAAAAAGTTGTCTATGCATAGAATTGAGCATTCCTAAGGAAGCAAATTGGACCGTTATACCCTATTTAGTGTTCTTAGAAGTCTTAACTTGCTAGTTTAGATTTTGGACAACGTTTCGTTAGGTAAAGAAGCCAATACACCAAGTTAAGTTCAAAATTGCACGTAACGTGAAAAACTTGTCTATGCATAGAATTGAGCATTCCTAAGGCTTCAAATTGGACCGTTATACTATATTTAGTTTTCTTAGAAGTCTTAACTTGCTAGTTTAGCTTTTGGACAACGTTTCGTTAGGTAAAGAAGCCAATAGACCAATCTATGCATAGAATTGAGCATTCCTAAGGCATCAAATTTTACCGTTATACTCTATTTAGTGTTCTTAGAAGTCTTAACTTGCTAGTTTAGCTTTTGGACAACGTTTCTTTAGGTAAAGAAGCCAATAGAAAATTGCACGAAACGTGAAAAACTTGTCTATGCATAGAGTTGAGCATTCCTAAGGCATCAAATTGGACCGTTATACTCTATTTAGTGTTCTTAGAAGTCTTAACTTGCTAGTTTAGCTTTTGGACAACGTTTCGTTAGGTAAAGAAGCCAATAGACCAAGTTAAGTTCAAAATTGCACGAAACGTGAAAAACTTGTCTATGCATAGAATTGAGCATTCCTAGGGCATCAAATTGGACGTACTCTATTAGTGTTCTTAGAAGTCTTAACTTGCTAGTTTAGCTTTTGGACAACGTTTCTTTAGGTAAAGAAGCCAATAGACCAAGTTAAGTTCAAAATTGCACGAAACGTGAAAAACTTGTCTATGCATAGAGTTGAGCATTCCTAAGGCATCAAATTGGACCGTTATACTCTATTTAGTGTTCTTAGAAGTCTTAACTTGCTAGTTTTGCTTTTGGACAACGTTTCGTTAGGTAAAGAAGCCAATAGACCAAGTTAAGTTCAAAATTGCACGAAACGTGAAAAACTTGTCTATGCATAGAATTGAGCATTCCTAAGGAAGCAAATTGGACCGTTATACTCTATTTAGTGTTCTTAGAAGTCTTAACTTGCTAGTTTTGCTTTTGGACAACGTTTCGTTAGGTAAAGAAGCCAATAGACCAAGTTAAGTTCAAAATTGCACGAAACGTGAAAAACTTGTCTATGCATAGAATTGAGCATTCCTAAGGCATCAAATTGGACCGTTATACTCTATTTAGTGTTCTTAGAAGTCTTAACTTGCTAGTTTTGCTTTTGGACAACGTTTCGTTAGGTAAAGAAGCCAATAGACCAAGTTAAGTTCAAAATTGCACGAAACGTGAAAAACTTGTCTATGCATAGAATTGAGCATTCCTAAGGAAGCAAATTGGACCGTTATACTCTATTTAGTGTTCTTAGAAGTCTTAACTTGCTAGTTTAGCTTTTGGACAACGTTTCTTTAGGTAAAGAAGCCAATAGACCAAGTTAAGTTCAAAATTGCACGAAACGTGAAAAACTTGTCTATGCATAGAATTGAGCATTCCTAAGGCATCAAATTGGACCGTTATACTCTATTTAGTGTTCTTAGAAGTCTTAACTTGATAGTTTTGCTTTTGGACAACGTTTCGTTAGGTAAAGAAGCCAATAGACCAAGTTAAGTTCAAAATTGCACGAAACGTGAAAAACTTGTCTATGCATAGAACTTGAGCATTCCTAAGGCATCAAATTGGACCGTTATACTCTATTTAGTGTTCTTAGAAGTCTTAACTTGCTAGTTTAGCTTTTGGACAACGTTTCGTTAGGTAAAGAAGCCAATAGACCAAGTTAAGTTCAAAATTGCACGAAACGTGAAAAACTTGTCTATGCATAGAATTGAGCATTCCTAAGGCATCAAATTGGACCGTTATACTCTATTTAGTGTTCTTAGAAGTCTTAACTTGCTAGTTTAGCTTTTGGACAACGTTTCGTTAGGTAAAGAAGCCAATAGACCAAGTTAAGTTCAAAATTGCACGAAACGTGAAAAACTTGTCTATGCATAGAATTGAGCATTCCTAAGGCATCAAATTGGACCGTTATACTCTATTTAGTGTTCTTAGAAGTCTTAACTTGCTAGTTTTGCTTTTGGACAACGTTTCGTTAGGTAAAGAAGCCAATAGACCAAGTTAAGTTCAAAATTGCACGAAACGTGAAAAACTTGTCTATGCATAGAATTGAGCATTCCTAAGGCAGCAAATTGGACCGTTATACTCTATTTAGTGTTCTTAGAAGTCTTAACTTGCTAGTTTAGCTTTTGGACAACGTTTCGTTAGGTAAAGAAGCCAATAGACCAAGTTAAGTTCAAAATTGCACGAAACGTGAAAAACTTGTCTATGCATAGAATTGAGCATTCCTAAGGCATCAAATTGGACCGTTATACTCTATTTAGTGTTCTTAGAAGTCTTAACTTGCTAGTTTTGCTTTTGGACAACGTTTCGTTAGGTAAAGAAGCCAATAGACCAAGTTAAGTTCAAAATTGCACGAAACGTGAAAAACTTGTCTATGCATAGAACTAAGCATTCCTAGGGCATCAAATTTGACTATTTAGTGTTCTTAGAAGTCTTAACTTGATAGTTTTGCTTTTGGACAACGTTTCGTTAGGTAAAGAAGCCAATAGACCAAGTTAAGTTCAAAATTGCACGAAACGTGAAAAACTTGTCTATGCATAGAATTGAGCATTCCTAAGGCATCAAATTGGACCGTTATACTCTATTTAGTGTTCTTAGAAGTCTTAACTTGCTAGTTTTGCTTTTGGACAACGTTTCGTTAGGTAAAGAAGCCAATAGACCAAGTTAAGTTCAAAATTGCACGAAACGTGAAAAACTTGTCTATGCATAGAATTGAGCATTCCTAAGGCATCAAATTGGACCGTTATACTCTATTTAGTGTTCTTAGAAGTCTTAACTTGCTAGTTTTGCTTTTGGACAACGTTTCGTTAGGTAAAGAAGCCAATAGACCAAGTTAAGTTCAAAATTGCACGAAACGTGAAAAACTTGTCTATGCATAGAATTGAGCATTCCTAAGGCATCAAATTGGACCGTTATACTCTATTTAGTGTTCTTAGAAGTCTTAACTTGCTAGTTTTGCTTTTGGACAACGTTTCGTTAGGTAAAGAAGCCAATAGACCAAGTTAAGTTCAAAATTGCACGAAACGTGAAAAACTTGTCTATGCATAGAATTGAGCATTCCTAAGGCATCAAATTGGACCGTTATACTCTATTTAGTGTTCTTAGAAGTCTTAACTTGCTAGTTTAGCTTTTGGACAACGTTTCGTTAGGTAAAGAAGCCAATAGACCAAGTTAAGTTCAAAATTGCACGAAACGTGAAAAACTTGTCTATGCATAGAATTGAGCATTCCTAAGGCATCAAATTGGACCGTTATACTCTATTTAGTGTTCTTAGAAGTCTTAACTTGCTAGTTTTGCTTTTGGACAACGTTTCGTTAGGTAAAGAAGCCAATAGACCAAGTTAAGTTCAAAATTGCACGAAACGTGAAAAACTTGTCTATGCATAGAACTAAGCATTCCTAGGGCATCAAATTTGACTATTTAGTGTTCTTAGAAGTCTTAACTTGATAGTTTTGCTTTTGGACAACGTTTCGTTAGGTAAAGAAGCCAATAGACCAAGTTAAGTTCAAAATTGCACGAAACGTGAAAAACTTGTCTATGCATAGAATTGAGCATTCCTAAGGCATCAAATTGGACCGTTATACTCTATTTAGTGTTCTTAGAAGTCTTAACTTGCTAGTTTTGCTTTTGGACAACGTTTCGTTAGGTAAAGAAGCCAATAGACCAAGTTAAGTTCAAAATTGCACGAAACGTGAAAAACTTGTCTATGCATAGAATTGAGCATTCCTAAGGCATCAAATTGGACCGTTATACTCTATTTAGTGTTCTTAGAAGTCTTAACTTGCTAGTTTAGCTTTTGGACAACGTTTCGTTAGGTAAAGAAGCCAATAGACCAAGTTAAGTTCAAAATTGCACGAAACGTGAAAAACTTGTCTATGCATAGAATTGAGCATTCCTAAGGCATCAAATTGGACCGTTATACTCTATTTAGTGTTCTTAGAAGTCTTAACTTGCTAGTTTTGCTTTTGGACAACGTTTCGTTAGGTAAAGAAGCCAATAGACCAAGTTAAGTTCAAAATTGCACGAAACGTGAAAAACTTGTCTATGCATAGAATTGAGCATTCCTAAGGCAGCAAATTGGACCGTTATACTCTATTTAGTGTTCTTAGAAGTCTTAACTTGCTAGTTTAGCTTTTGGACAACGTTTCGTTAGGTAAAGAAGCCAATAGACCAAGTTAAGTTCAAAATTGCACGAAACGTGAAAAACTTGTCTATGCATAGAATTGAGCATTCCTAAGGCATCAAATTGGACCGTTATACTCTATTTAGTGTTCTTAGAAGTCTTAACTTGCTAGTTTTGCTTTTGGACAACGTTTCGTTAGGTAAAGAAGCCAATAGACCAAGTTAAGTTCAAAATTGCACGAAACGTGAAAAACTTGTCTATGCATAGAACTAAGCATTCCTAGGGCATCAAATTTGACTATTTAGTGTTCTTAGAAGTCTTAACTTGATAGTTTTGCTTTTGGACAACGTTTCGTTAGGTAAAGAAGCCAATAGACCAAGTTAAGTTCAAAATTGCACGAAACGTGAAAAACTTGTCTATGCATAGAATTGAGCATTCCTAAGGCATCAAATTGGACCGTTATACTCTATTTAGTGTTCTTAGAAGTCTTAACTTGCTAGTTTAGCTTTTGGACAACGTTTCGTTAGGTAAAGAAGCCAATAGACCAAGTTAAGTTCAAAATTGCACGAAACGTGAAAAACTTGTCTATGCATAGAATTGAGCATTCCTAAGGCATCAAATTGGACCGTTATACTCTATTTAGTGTTCTTAGAAGTCTTAACTTGCTAGTTTTAGCTTTTGGACAACGTTTCGTTAGGTAAAGAAGCCAATAGACCAAGTTAAGTTCAAAATTGCACGAAACGTGAAAAACTTGTCTATGCATAGAATTGAGCATTCCTAAGGCATCAAATTGGACCGTTATACTCTATTTAGTGTTCTTAGAAGTCTTAACTTGCTAGTTTTGCTTTTGGACAACGTTTCGTTAGGTAAAGAAGCCAATAGACCAAGTTAAGTTCAAAATTGCACGAAACGTGAAAAACTTGTCTATGCATAGAATTGAGCATTCCTAAGGCATCAAATTGGACCGTTATACTCTATTTAGTGTTCTTAGAAGTCTTAACTTGCTAGTTTAGCTTTTGGACAACGTTTCGTTAGGTAAAGAAGCCAATAGACCAAGTTAAGTTCAAAATTGCACGAAACGTGAAAAACTTGTCTATGCATAGAATTGAGCATTCCTAAGGCATCAAATTGGACCGTTATACTCTATTTAGTGTTCTTAGAAGTCTTAACTTGCTAGTTTTGCTTTTGGACAACGTTTCGTTAGGTAAAGAAGCCAATAGACCAAGTTAAGTTCAAAATTGCACGAAACGTGAAAAACTTGTCTATGCATAGAATTGAGCATTCCTAAGGCATCAAATTGGACCGTTATACTCTATTTAGTGTTCTTAGAAGTCTTAACTTGCTAGTTTTGCTTTTGGACAACGTTTCGTTAGGTAAAGAAGCCAATAGACCAAGTTAAGTTCAAAATTGCACGAAACGTGAAAAACTTGTCTATGCATAGAATTGAGCATTCCTAAGGCATCAAATTGGACCGTTATACTCTATTTAGTGTTCTTAGAAGTCTTAACTTGCTAGTTTAGCTTTTGGACAACGTTTCGTTAGGTAAAGAAGCCAATAGACCAAGTTAAGTTCAAAATTGCACGAAACGTGAAAAACTTGTCTATGCATAGAATTGAGCATTCCTAAGGCATCAAATTGGACCGTTATACTCTATTTAGTGTTCTTAGAAGTCTTAACTTGCTAGTTTTGCTTTTGGACAACGTTTCGTTAGGTAAAGAAGCCAATAGACCAAGTTAAGTTCAAAATTGCACGAAACGTGAAAAACTTGTCTATGCATAGAATTGAGCATTCCTAAGGCATCAAATTGGACCGTTATACTCTATTTAGTGTTCTTAGAAGTCTTAACTTGCTAGTTTAGCTTTTGGACAACGTTTCGTTAGGTAAAGAAGCCAATAGACCAAGTTAAGTTCAAAATTGCACGAAACGTGAAAAACTTGTCTATGCATAGAATTGAGCATTCCTAAGGCATCAAATTGGACCGTTATACTCTATTTAGTGTTCTTAGAAGTCTTAACTTGCTAGTTTTGCTTTTGGACAACGTTTCGTTAGGTAAAGAAGCCAATAGACCAAGTTAAGTTCAAAATTGCACGAAACGTGAAAAACTTGTCTATGCATAGAATTGAGCATTCCTAAGGCATCAAATTGGACCGTTATACTCTATTTAGTGTTCTTAGAAGTCTTAACTTGCTAGTTTTAGCTTTTGGACAACGTTTCGTTAGGTAAAGAAGCCAATAGACCAAGTTAAGTTCAAAATTGCACGAAACGTGAAAAACTTGTCTATGCATAGAATTGAGCATTCCTAAGGCATCAAATTGGACCGTTATACTCTATTTAGTGTTCTTAGAAGTCTTAACTTGCTAGTTTTGCTTTTGGACAACGTTTCGTTAGGTAAAGAAGCCAATAGACCAAGTTAAGTTCAAAATTGCACGAAACGTGAAAAACTTGTCTATGCATAGAATTGAGCATTCCTAAGGCATCAAATTGGACCGTTATACTCTATTTAGTGTTCTTAGAAGTCTTAACTTGCTAGTTTTGCTTTTGGACAACGTTTCGTTAGGTAAAGAAGCCAATAGACCAAGTTAAGTTCAAAATTGCACGAAACGTGAAAAACTTGTCTATGCATAGAACTAAGCATTCCTAGGGCATCAAATTTGACTATTTAGTGTTCTTAGAAGTCTTAACTTGATAGTTTTGCTTTTGGACAACGTTTCGTTAGGTAAAGAAGCCAATAGACCAAGTTAAGTTCAAAATTGCACGAAACGTGAAAAACTTGTCTATGCATAGAATTGAGCATTCCTAAGGCATCAAATTGGACCGTTATACTCTATTTAGTGTTCTTAGAAGTCTTAACTTGCTAGTTTTAGCTTTTGGACAACGTTTCGTTAGGTAAAGAAGCCAATAGACCAAGTTAAGTTCAAAATTGCACGAAAGGTGAAAAACTTGTCTATGCATAGAATTGAGCATTCCTAAGGCATCAAATTGGACCGTTATACTCTATTTAGTGTTCTTAGAAGTCTTAACTTGCTAGTTTTGCTTTTGGACAACGTTTCGTTAGGTAAAGAAGCCAATAGACCAAGTTAAGTTCAAAATTGCACGAAACGTGAAAAACTTGTCTATGCATAGAATTGAGCATTCCTAAGGCATCAAATTGGACCGTTATACTCTATTTAGTGTTCTTAGAAGTCTTAACTTGCTAGTTTAGCTTTTGGACAACGTTTCGTTAGGTAAAGAAGCCAATAGACCAAGTTAAGTTCAAAATTGCACGAAACGTGAAAAACTTGTCTATGCATAGAATTGAGCATTCCTAAGGCATCAAATTGGACTGTTATACTCTATTTAGTGTTCTTAGAAGTCTTAACTTGCTAGTTTTGCTTTTGGACAACGTTTCGTTAGGTAAAGAAGCCAATAGACCAAGTTAAGTTCAAAATTGCACGAAACGTGAAAAACTTGTCTATGCATAGAACTGAGCATTCCTAAGGGCATCAAATTGGACTATTTAGTGTTCTTAGAAGTCTTAACTTGATAGTTTTGCTTTTGGACAACGTTTCGTTAGGTAAAGAAGCCAATAGACCAAGTTAAGTTCAAAATTGCACGAAACGTGAAAAACTTGTCTATGCATAGAATTGAGCATTCCTAAGGCATCAAATTGGACCGTTATACTCTATTTAGTGTTCTTAGAAGTCTTAACTTGCTAGTTTTAGCTTTTGGACAACGTTTCGTTAGGTAAAGAAGCCAATAGACCAAGTTAAGTTCAAAATTGCACGAAACGTGAAAAACTTGTCTATGCATAGAATTGAGCATTCCTAAGGCATCAAATTGGACCGTTATACTCTATTTAGTGTTCTTAGAAGTCTTAACTTGCTAGTTTTGCTTTTGGACAACGTTTCGTTAGGTAAAGAAGCCAATAGACCAAGTTAAGTTCAAAATTGCACGAAACGTGAAAAACTTGTCTATGCATAGAATTGAGCATTCCTAAGGCATCAAATTGGACCGTTATACTCTATTTAGTGTTCTTAGAAGTCTTAACTTGCTAGTTTTGCTTTTGGACAACGTTTCGTTAGGTAAAGAAGCCAATAGACCAAGTTAAGTTCAAAATTGCACGAAACGTGAAAAACTTGTCTATGCATAGAATTGAGCATTCCTAAGGCATCAAATTGGACCGTTATACTCTATTTAGTGTTCTTAGAAGTCTTAACTTGCTAGTTTTGCTTTTGGACAACGTTTCGTTAGGTAAAGAAGCCAATAGACCAAGTTAAGTTCAAAATTGCACGAAACGTGAAAAACTTGTCTATGCATAGAACTAAGCATTCCTAGGGCATCAAATTGGACCGTATTTAGTGTTCTTAGAAGTCTTAACTTGATAGTTTTGCTTTTGGACAACGTTTCGTTAGGTAAAGAAGCCAATAGACCAAGTTAAGTTCAAAATTGCACGAAACGTGAAAAACTTGTCTATGCATAGAATTGAGCATTCCTAAGGCATCAAATTGGACCGTTATACTCTATTTAGTGTTCTTAGAAGTCTTAACTTGCTAGTTTTGCTTTTGGACAACGTTTCGTTAGGTAAAGAAGCCAATAGACCAAGTTAAGTTCAAAATTGCACGAAACGTGAAAAACTTGTCTATGCATAGAATTGAGCATTCCTAAGGCATCAAATTGGACCGTTATACTCTATTTAGTGTTCTTAGAAGTCTTAACTTGCTAGTTTTGCTTTTGGACAACGTTTCGTTAGGTAAAGAAGCCAATAGACCAAGTTAAGTTCAAAATTGCACGAAACGTGAAAAACTTGTCTATGCATAGAATTGAGCATTCCTAAGGCATCAAATTGGACCGTTATACTCTATTTAGTGTTCTTAGAAGTCTTAACTTGCTAGTTTAGCTTTTGGACAACGTTTCTTTAGGTAAAGAAGCCAATAGACCAAGTTAAGTTCAAAATTGCACGAAACGTGAAAAACTTGTCTATGCATAGAATTGAGCATTCCTAAGGCATCAAATTGGACCGTTATACTCTATTTAGTGTTCTTAGAAGTCTTAACTTGCTAGTTTTGCTTTTGGACAACGTTTCGTTAGGTAAAGAAGCCAATAGACCAAGTTAAGTTCAAAATTGCACGAAACGTGAAAAACTTGTCTATGCATAGAATTGAGCATTCCTAAGGCATCAAATTGGACCGTTATACTCTATTTAGTGTTCTTAGAAGTCTTAACTTGCTAGTTTTGCTTTTGGACAACGTTTCGTTAGGTAAAGAAGCCAATAGACCAAGTTAAGTTCAAAATTGCACGAAACGTGAAAAACTTGTCTATGCATAGAACTGAGCATTCCTAGGGCATCAAATTTGACTATTTAGTGTTCTTAGAAGTCTTAACTTGATAGTTTTGCTTTTGGACAACGCTTTGCTTTTGGACAATGTTTCGTTAGGTAAAGAAGCCAATAGACCAAGTTAAGTTCAAAATTGCACGAAACGTGAAAAACTTGTCTATGCATAGAATTGAGCATTCCTAAGGCATCAAATTGGACCGTTATACTCTATTTAGTGTTCTTAGAAGTCTTAACTTGCTTGTTTTGCTTTTGGACAACGTTTCGTTAGGTAAAGAAGCCAATAGACCAAGTTAAGTTCAAAATTGCACGAAACGTGAAAAACTTGTCTATGCATAGAACTTAAGCATTCCTAAGGGCATCAAATTGGACCGTTATACTCTATTAGTGTTCTTAGAAGTCTTAACTTGATAGTTTTGCTTTTGGACAACGTTTCGTTAGGTAAAGAAGCCAATAGACCAAGTTAAGTTCAAAATTGCACGAAACGTGAAAAACTTGTCTATGCATAGAATTGAGCATTCCTAAGGCATCAAATTGGACCGTTATACTCTATTTAGTGTTCTTAGAAGTCTTAACTTGCTAGTTTTGCTTTTGGACAACGTTTCGTTAGGTAAAAAAGCCAATAGACCAAGTTAAGTTCAAAATTGCACGAAACGTGAAAAACTTGTCTATGCATAGAACTGAAGCATTCCTAAGGGCATCAAATTGGACCGTATTTAGTGTTCTTAGAAGTCTTAACTTGATAGTTTTGCTTTTGGACAACGTTTCGTTAGGTAAAGAAGCCAATAGACCAAGTTAAGTTCAAAATTGCACGAAACGTGAAAAACTTGTCTATGCATAGAATTGAGCATTCCTAAGGCATCAAATTGGACCGTTATACTCTATTTAGTGTTCTTAGAAGTCTTAACTTGCTAGTTTTGCTTTTGGACAACGTTTCGTTAGGTAAAGAAGCCAATAGACCAAGTTAAGTTCAAAATTGCACGAAACGTGAAAAACTTGTCTATGCATAGAATTGAGCATTCCTAAGGGCATCAAATTGGACCGTTATACTCTATTTAGTGTTCTTAGAAGTCTTAACTTGCTAGTTTTGCTTTTGGACAACGTTTCGTTAGGTAAAGAAGCCAATAGACCAAGTTAAGTTCAAAATTGCACGAAACGTGAAAAACTTGTCTATGCATAGAATTGAGCATTCCTAAGGCATCAAATTGGACCGTTATACTCTATTTAGTGTTCTTAGAAGTCTTAACTTGCTAGTTTTGCTTTTGGACAACGTTTCGTTAGGTAAAGAAGCCAATAGACCAAGTTAAGTTCAAAATTGCACGAAACGTGAAAAACTTGTCTATGCATAGAATTGAGCATTCCTAAGGCATCAAATTGGACCGTTATACTCTATTTAGTGTTCTTAGAAGTCTTAACTTGCTAGTTTTGCTTTTGGACAACGTTTCGTTAGGTAAAGAAGCCAATAGACCAAGTTAAGTTCAAAATTGCACGAAACGTGAAAAACTTGTCTATGCATAGAATTGAGCATTCCTAAGGCATCAAATTGGACCGTTATACTCTATTTAGTGTTCTTAGAAGTCTTAACTTGCTAGTTTTGCTTTTGGACAACGTTTCGTTAGGTAAAGAAGCCAATAGACCAAGTTAAGTTCAAAATTGCACGAAACGTGAAAAACTTGTCTATGCATAGAATTGAGCATTCCTAAGGCATCAAATTGGACCGTTATACTCTATTTAGTGTTCTTAGAAGTCTTAACTTGCTAGTTTTGCTTTTGGACAACGTTTCGTTAGGTAAAGAAGCCAATAGACCAAGTTAAGTTCAAAATTGCACGAAACGTGAAAAACTTGTCTATGCATAGAATTGAGCATTCCTAAGGCATCAAATTGGACCGTTATACTCTATTTAGTGTTCTTAGAAGTCTTAACTTGCTAGTTTTGCTTTTGGACAACGTTTCGTTAGGTAAAGAAGCCAATAGACCAAGTTAAGTTCAAAATTGCACGAAACGTGAAAAACTTGTCTATGCATAGAACTAAGCATTCCTAGGGCATCAAATTTGACTATTTAGTGTTCTTAGAAGTCTTAACTTGATAGTTTTGCTTTTGGACAACGTTTCGTTAGGTAAAGAAGCCAATAGACCAAGTTAAGTTCAAAATTGCACGAAACGTGAAAAACTTGTCTATGCATAGAATTGAGCATTCCTAAGGCATCAAATTGGACCGTTATACTCTATTTAGTGTTCTTAGAAGTCTTAACTTGCTAGTTTTGCTTTTGGACAACGTTTCGTTAGGTAAAGAAGCCAATAGACCAAGTTAAGTTCAAAATTGCACGAAACGTGAAAAACTTGTCTATGCATAGAATTGAGCATTCCTAAGGCATCAAATTGGACCGTTATACTCTATTTAGTGTTCTTAGAAGTCTTAACTTGCTAGTTTAGCTTTTGGACAACGTTTCGTTAGGTAAAGAAGCCAATAGACCAAGTTAAGTTCAAAATTGCACGAAACGTGAAAAACTTGTCTATGCATAGAATTGAGCATTCCTAAGGCATCAAATTGGACCGTTATACTCTATTTAGTGTTCTTAGAAGTCTTAACTTGCTAGTTTTGCTTTTGGACAACGTTTCGTTAGGTAAAGAAGCCAATAGACCAAGTTAAGTTCAAAATTGCACGAAACGTGAAAAACTTGTCTATGCATAGAATTGAGCATTCCTAAGGCATCAAATTGGACCGTTATACTCTATTTAGTGTTCTTAGAAGTCTTAACTTGCTAGTTTAGCTTTTGGACAACGTTTCGTTAGGTAAAGAAGCCAATAGACCAAGTTAAGTTCAAAATTGCACGAAACGTGAAAAACTTGTCTATGCATAGAATTGAGCATTCCTAAGGCATCAAATTGGACCGTTATACTCTATTTAGTGTTCTTAGAAGTCTTAACTTGCTAGTTTTGCTTTTGGACAACGTTTCGTTAGGTAAAGAAGCCAATAGACCAAGTTAAGTTCAAAATTGCACGAAACGTGAAAAACTTGTCTATGCATAGAACTAAGCATTCCTAGGGCATCAAATTTGACTATTTAGTGTTCTTAGAAGTCTTAACTTGATAGTTTTGCTTTTGGACAACGTTTCGTTAGGTAAAGAAGCCAATAGACCAAGTTAAGTTCAAAATTGCACGAAACGTGAAAAACTTGTCTATGCATAGAATTGAGCATTCCTAAGGCATCAAATTGGACCGTTATACTCTATTTAGTGTTCTTAGAAGTCTTAACTTGCTAGTTTAGCTTTTGGACAACGTTTCGTTAGGTAAAGAAGCCAATAGACCAAGTTAAGTTCAAAATTGCACGAAACGTGAAAAACTTGTCTATGCATAGAATTGAGCATTCCTAAGGCATCAAATTGGACCGTTATACTCTATTTAGTGTTCTTAGAAGTCTTAACTTGCTAGTTTTGCTTTTGGACAACGTTTCGTTAGGTAAAGAAGCCAATAGACCAAGTTAAGTTCAAAATTGCACGAAACGTGAAAAACTTGTCTATGCATAGAATTGAGCATTCCTAAGGCATCAAATTGGACCGTTATACTCTATTAGTGTTCTTAGAAGTCTTAACTTGCTAGTTTTGCTTTTGGACAACGTTTCGTTAGGTAAAGAAGCCAATAGACCAAGTTAAGTTCAAAATTGCACGAAACGTGAAAAACTTGTCTATGCATAGAATTGAGCATTCCTAAGGCATCAAATTGGACCGTTATACTCTATTTAGTGTTCTTAGAAGTCTTAACTTGCTAGTTTTGCTTTTGGACAACGTTTCGTTAGGTAAAGAAGCCAATAGACCAAGTTAAGTTCAAAATTGCACGAAACGTGAAAAACTTGTCTATGCATAGAATTGAGCATTCCTAAGGCATCAAATTGGACCGTTATACTCTATTTAGTGTTCTTAGAAGTCTTAACTTGCTAGTTTTGCTTTTGGACAACGTTTCGTTAGGTAAAGAAGCCAATAGACCAAGTTAAGTTCAAAATTGCACGAAACGTGAAAAACTTGTCTATGCATAGAATTGAGCATTCCTAAGGCATCAAATTGGACCGTTATACTCTATTTAGTGTTCTTAGAAGTCTTAACTTGCTAGTTTTGCTTTTGGACAACGTTTCGTTAGGTAAAGAAGCCAATAGACCAAGTTAAGTTCAAAATTGCACGAAACGTGAAAAACTTGTCTATGCATAGAATTGAGCATTCCTAAGGGCATCAAATTGGACCGTTATACTCTATTTAGTGTTCTTAGAAGTCTTAACTTGATAGTTTTGCTTTTGGACAACGTTTCGTTAGGTAAAGAAGCCAATAGACCAAGTTAAGTTCAAAATTGCACGAAACGTGAAAAACTTGTCTATGCATAGAATTGAGCATTCCTAAGGCATCAAATTGGACCGTTATACTCTATTTAGTGTTCTTAGAAGTCTTAACTTGCTAGTTTTGCTTTTGGACAACGTTTCGTTAGGTAAAGAAGCCAATAGACCAAGTTAAGTTCAAAATTGCACGAAACGTGAAAAACTTGTCTATGCATAGAATTGAGCATTCCTAAGGCATCAAATTGGACCGTTATACTCTATTTAGTGTTCTTAGAAGTCTTAACTTGCTAGTTTTGCTTTTGGACAACGTTTCGTTAGGTAAAGAAGCCAATAGACCAAGTTAAGTTCAAAATTGCACGAAACGTGAAAAACTTGTCTATGCATAGAATTGAGCATTCCTAAGGCATCAAATTGGACCGTTATACTCTATTTAGTGTTCTTAGAAGTCTTAACTTGCTAGTTTTGCTTTTGGACAACGTTTCGTTAGGTAAAGAAGCCAATAGACCAAGTTAAGTTCAAAATTGCACGAAACGTGAAAAACTTGTCTATGCATAGAATTGAGCATTCCTAAGGCATCAAATTGGACCGTTATACTCTATTTAGTGTTCTTAGAAGTCTTAACTTGCTAGTTTTGCTTTTGGACAACGTTTCGTTAGGTAAAGAAGCCAATAGACCAAGTTAAGTTCAAAATTGCACGAAACGTGAAAAACTTGTCTATGCATAGAATTGAGCATTCCTAAGGCATCAAATTGGACCGTTATACTCTATTTAGTGTTCTTAGAAGTCTTAACTTGCTAGTTTTGCTTTTGGACAACGTTTCGTTAGGTAAAGAAGCCAATAGACCAAGTTAAGTTCAAAATTGCACGAAACGTGAAAAACTTGTCTATGCATAGAATTGAGCATTCCTAAGGCATCAAATTGGACCGTTATACTCTATTTAGTGTTCTTAGAAGTCTTAACTTGCTAGTTTTGCTTTTGGACAACGTTTCGTTAGGTAAAGAAGCCAATAGACCAAGTTAAGTTCAAAATTGCACGAAACGTGAAAAACTTGTCTATGCATAGAATTGAGCATTCCTAAGGCATCAAATTGGACCGTTATACTCTATTTAGTGTTCTTAGAAGTCTTAACTTGCTAGTTTTGCTTTTGGACAACGTTTCGTTAGGTAAAGAAGCCAATAGACCAAGTTAAGTTCAAAATTGCACGAAACGTGAAAAACTTGTCTATGCATAGAACTAAGCATTCCTAGGGCATCAAATTGGACCGTATTTAGTGTTCTTAGAAGTCTTAACTTGATAGTTTTGCTTTTGGACAACGTTTCGTTAGGTAAAGAAGCCAATAGACCAAGTTAAGTTCAAAATTGCACGAAACGTGAAAAACTTGTCTATGCATAGAATTGAGCATTCCTAAGGCATCAAATTGGACCGTTATACTCTATTTAGTGTTCTTAGAAGTCTTAACTTGCTAGTTTTGCTTTTGGACAACGTTTCGTTAGGTAAAGAAGCCAATAGACCAAGTTAAGTTCAAAATTGCACGAAACGTGAAAAACTTGTCTATGCATAGAATTGAGCATTCCTAAGGCATCAAATTGGACCGTTATACTCTATTTAGTGTTCTTAGAAGTCTTAACTTGCTAGTTTAGCTTTTGGACAACGTTTCGTTAGGTAAAGAAGCCAATAGACCAAGTTAAGTTCAAAATTGCACGAAACGTGAAAAACTTGTCTATGCATAGAATTGAGCATTCCTAAGGCATCAAATTGGACCGTTATACTCTATTTAGTGTTCTTAGAAGTCTTAACTTGCTAGTTTTGCTTTTGGACAACGTTTCGTTAGGTAAAGAAGCCAATAGACCAAGTTAAGTTCAAAATTGCACGAAACGTGAAAAACTTGTCTATGCATAGAATTGAGCATTCCTAAGGCATCAAATTGGACCGTTATACTCTATTTAGTGTTCTTAGAAGTCTTAACTTGCTAGTTTTGCTTTTGGACAACGTTTCGTTAGGTAAAGAAGCCAATAGACCAAGTTAAGTTCAAAATTGCACGAAACGTGAAAAACTTGTCTATGCATAGAATTGAGCATTCCTAAGGCATCAAATTGGACCGTTATACTCTATTTAGTGTTCTTAGAAGTCTTAACTTGCTAGTTTTGCTTTTGGACAACGTTTCGTTAGGTAAAGAAGCCAATAGACCAAGTTAAGTTCAAAATTGCACGAAACGTGAAAAACTTGTCTATGCATAGAATTGAGCATTCCTAAGGCATCAAATTGGACCGTTATACTCTATTTAGTGTTCTTAGAAGTCTTAACTTGCTAGTTTTGCTTTTGGACAACGTTTCGTTAGGTAAAGAAGCCAATAGACCAAGTTAAGTTCAAAATTGCACGAAACGTGAAAAACTTGTCTATGCATAGAATTGAGCATTCCTAAGGCATCAAATTGGACCGTTATACTCTATTTAGTGTTCTTAGAAGTCTTAACTTGCTAGTTTAGCTTTTGGACAACGTTTCGTTAGGTAAAGAAGCCAATAGACCAAGTTAAGTTCAAAATTGCACGAAACGTGAAAAACTTGTCTATGCATAGAATTGAGCATTCCTAAGGCATCAAATTGGACCGTTATACTCTATTTAGTGTTCTTAGAAGTCTTAACTTGCTAGTTTTAGCTTTTGGACAACGTTTCGTTAGGTAAAGAAGCCAATAGACCAAGTTAAGTTCAAAATTGCACGAAACGTGAAAAACTTGTCTATGCATAGAATTGAGCATTCCTAAGGCATCAAATTGGACCGTTATACTCTATTTAGTGTTCTTAGAAGTCTTAACTTGCTAGTTTAGCTTTTGGACAACGTTTCGTTAGGTAAAGAAGCCAATAGACCAAGTTAAGTTCAAAATTGCACGAAACGTGAAAAACTTGTCTATGCATAGAATTGAGCATTCCTAAGGCATCAAATTGGACCGTTATACTCTATTTAGTGTTCTTAGAAGTCTTAACTTGCTAGTTTTGCTTTTGGACAACGTTTCGTTAGGTAAAGAAGCCAATAGACCAAGTTAAGTTCAAAATTGCACGAAACGTGAAAAACTTGTCTATGCATAGAATTGAGCATTCCTAAGGCATCAAATTGGACCGTTATACTCTATTTAGTGTTCTTAGAAGTCTTAACTTGCTAGTTTTGCTTTTGGACAACGTTTCGTTAGGTAAAGAAGCCAATAGACCAAGTTAAGTTCAAAATTGCACGAAACGTGAAAAACTTGTCTATGCATAGAATTGAGCATTCCTAAGGCATCAAATTGGACCGTTATACTCTATTTAGTGTTCTTAGAAGTCTTAACTTGCTAGTTTTGCTTTTGGACAACGTTTCGTTAGGTAAAGAAGCCAATAGACCAAGTTAAGTTCAAAATTGCACGAAACGTGAAAAACTTGTCTATGCATAGAATTGAGCATTCCTAAGGCATCAAATTGGACCGTTATACTCTATTTAGTGTTCTTAGAAGTCTTAACTTGCTAGTTTTGCTTTTGGACAACGTTTCGTTAGGTAAAGAAGCCAATAGACCAAGTTAAGTTCAAAATTGCACGAAACGTGAAAAACTTGTCTATGCATAGAATTGAAGCATTCCTAGGGCATCAAATTGGACCGTTATACTCTATTAGTGTTCTTAGAAGTCTTAACTTGATAGTTTTGCTTTTGGACAACGTTTCGTTAGGTAAAGAAGCCAATAGACCAAGTTAAGTTCAAAATTGCACGAAACGTGAAAAACTTGTCTATGCATAGAATTGAGCATTCCTAAGGCATCAAATTGGACCGTTATACTCTATTTAGTGTTCTTAGAAGTCTTAACTTGCTAGTTTTGCTTTTGGACAACGTTTCGTTAGGTAAAGAAGCCAATAGACCAAGTTAAGTTCAAAATTGCACGAAACGTGAAAAACTTGTCTATGCATAGAATTGAGCATTCCTAAGGCATCAAATTGGACCGTTATACTCTATTTAGTGTTCTTAGAAGTCTTAACTTGCTAGTTTGCTTTTGGACAACGTTTCGTTAGGTAAAGAAGCCAATAGACCAAGTTAAGTTCAAAATTGCACGAAACGTGAAAAACTTGTCTATGCATAGAATTGAGCATTCCTAAGGCATCAAATTGGACCGTTATACTCTATTTAGTGTTCTTAGAAGTCTTAACTTGCTAGTTTTGCTTTTGGACAACGTTTCGTTAGGTAAAGAAGCCAATAGACCAAGTTAAGTTCAAAATTGCACGAAACGTGAAAAACTTGTCTATGCATAGAATTGAGCATTCCTAAGGCATCAAATTGGACCGTTATACTCTATTTAGTGTTCTTAGAAGTCTTAACTTGCTAGTTTTGCTTTTGGACAACGTTTCGTTAGGTAAAGAAGCCAATAGACCAAGTTAAGTTCAAAATTGCACGAAACGTGAAAAACTTGTCTATGCATAGAATTGAGCATTCCTAAGGCATCAAATTGGACCGTTATACTCTATTTAGTGTTCTTAGAAGTCTTAACTTGCTAGTTTTGCTTTTGGACAACGTTTCGTTAGGTAAAGAAGCCAATAGACCAAGTTAAGTTCAAAATTGCACGAAACGTGAAAAACTTGTCTATGCATAGAATTGAGCATTCCTAAGGCATCAAATTGGACCGTTATACTCTATTTAGTGTTCTTAGAAGTCTTAACTTGCTAGTTTTGCTTTTGGACAACGTTTCGTTAGGTAAAGAAGCCAATAGACCAAGTTAAGTTCAAAATTGCACGAAACGTGAAAAACTTGTCTATGCATAGAATTGAGCATTCCTAAGGCATCAAATTGGACCGTTATACTCTATTTAGTGTTCTTAGAAGTCTTAACTTGCTAGTTTTGCTTTTGGACAACGTTTCGTTAGGTAAAGAAGCCAATAGACCAAGTTAAGTTCAAAATTGCACGAAACGTGAAAAACTTGTCTATGCATAGAATTGAGCATTCCTAAGGCATCAAATTGGACCGTTATACTCTATTTAGTGTTCTTAGAAGTCTTAACTTGCTAGTTTTGCTTTTGGACAACGTTTCGTTAGGTAAAGAAGCCAATAGACCAAGTTAAGTTCAAAATTGCACGAAACGTGAAAAACTTGTCTATGCATAGAATTGAGCATTCCTAAGGCATCAAATTGGACCGTTATACTCTATTTAGTGTTCTTAGAAGTCTTAACTTGCTAGTTTTGCTTTTGGACAACGTTTCGTTAGGTAAAGAAGCCAATAGACCAAGTTAAGTTCAAAATTGCACGAAACGTGAAAAACTTGTCTATGCATAGAACTAAGCATTCCTAAGGCATCAAATTGGACCGTTATACTCTATTAGTGTTCTTAGAAGTCTTAACTTGCTAGTTTTGCTTTTGGACAACGTTTCGTTAGGTAAAGAAGCCAATAGACCAAGTTAAGTTCAAAATTGCACGAAACGTGAAAAACTTGTCTATGCATAGAATTGAGCATTCCTAAGGCATCAAATTGGACCGTTATACTCTATTTAGTGTTCTTAGAAGTCTTAACTTGCTAGTTTTGCTTTTGGACAACGTTTCGTTAGGTAAAGAAGCCAATAGACCAAGTTAAGTTCAAAATTGCACGAAACGTGAAAAACTTGTCTATGCATAGAATTGAGCATTCCTAAGGCATCAAATTGGACCGTTATACTCTATTTAGTGTTCTTAGAAGTCTTAACTTGCTAGTTTTGCTTTTGGACAACGTTTCGTTAGGTAAAGAAGCCAATAGACCAAGTTAAGTTCAAAATTGCACGAAACGTGAAAAACTTGTCTATGCATAGAATTGAGCATTCCTAAGGCATCAAATTGGACCGTTATACTCTATTTAGTGTTCTTAGAAGTCTTAACTTGCTAGTTTTGCTTTTGGACAACGTTTCGTTAGGTAAAGAAGCCAATAGACCAAGTTAAGTTCAAAATTGCACGAAACGTGAAAAACTTGTCTATGCATAGAATTGAGCATTCCTAAGGCATCAAATTGGACCGTTATACTCTATTTAGTGTTCTTAGAAGTCTTAACTTGCTAGTTTTGCTTTTGGACAACGTTTCGTTAGGTAAAGAAGCCAATAGACCAAGTTAAGTTCAAAATTGCACGAAACGTGAAAAACTTGTCTATGCATAGAATTGAGCATTCCTAAGGCATCAAATTGGACCGTTATACTCTATTTAGTGTTCTTAGAAGTCTTAACTTGCTAGTTTTGCTTTTGGACAACGTTTCGTTAGGTAAAGAAGCCAATAGACCAAGTTAAGTTCAAAATTGCACGAAACGTGAAAAACTTGTCTATGCATAGAATTGAGCATTCCTAAGGCATCAAATTGGACCGTTATACTCTATTTAGTGTTCTTAGAAGTCTTAACTTGCTAGTTTTGCTTTTGGACAACGTTTCGTTAGGTAAAGAAGCCAATAGACCAAGTTAAGTTCAAAATTGCACGAAACGTGAAAAACTTGTCTATGCATAGAATTGAGCATTCCTAAGGCATCAAATTGGACCGTTATACTCTATTTAGTGTTCTTAGAAGTCTTAACTTGCTAGTTTTGCTTTTGGACAACGTTTCGTTAGGTAAAGAAGCCAATAGACCAAGTTAAGTTCAAAATTGCACGAAACGTGAAAAACTTGTCTATGCATAGAATTGAGCATTCCTAAGGCATCAAATTGGACCGTTATACTCTATTTAGTGTTCTTAGAAGTCTTAACTTGCTAGTTTTGCTTTTGGACAACGTTTCGTTAGGTAAAGAAGCCAATAGACCAAGTTAAGTTCAAAATTGCACGAAACGTGAAAAACTTGTCTATGCATAGAATTGAGCATTCCTAAGGCATCAAATTGGACCGTTATACTCTATTTAGTGTTCTTAGAAGTCTTAACTTGCTAGTTTTGCTTTTGGACAACGTTTCGTTAGGTAAAGAAGCCAATAGACCAAGTTAAGTTCAAAATTGCACGAAACGTGAAAAACTTGTCTATGCATAGAATTGAGCATTCCTAAGGCATCAAATTGGACCGTTATACTCTATTTAGTGTTCTTAGAAGTCTTAACTTGCTAGTTTTGCTTTTGGACAACGTTTCGTTAGGTAAAGAAGCCAATAGACCAAGTTAAGTTCAAAATTGCACGAAACGTGAAAAACTTGTCTATGCATAGAATTGAGCATTCCTAAGGCATCAAATTGGACCGTTATACTCTATTTAGTGTTCTTAGAAGTCTTAACTTGCTAGTTTTGCTTTTGGACAACGTTTCGTTAGGTAAAGAAGCCAATAGACCAAGTTAAGTTCAAAATTGCACGAAACGTGAAAAACTTGTCTATGCATAGAATTGAGCATTCCTAAGGCATCAAATTGGACCGTTATACTCTATTTAGTGTTCTTAGAAGTCTTAACTTGCTAGTTTTGCTTTTGGACAACGTTTCGTTAGGTAAAGAAGCCAATAGACCAAGTTAAGTTCAAAATTGCACGAAACGTGAAAAACTTGTCTATGCATAGAATTGAGCATTCCTAAGGCATCAAATTGGACCGTTATACTCTATTTAGTGTTCTTAGAAGTCTTAACTTGCTAGTTTTGCTTTTGGACAACGTTTCGTTAGGTAAAGAAGCCAATAGACCAAGTTAAGTTCAAAATTGCACGAAACGTGAAAAACTTGTCTATGCATAGAATTGAGCATTCCTAAGGCATCAAATTGGACCGTTATACTCTATTTAGTGTTCTTAGAAGTCTTAACTTGCTAGTTTTGCTTTTGGACAACGTTTCGTTAGGTAAAGAAGCCAATAGACCAAGTTAAGTTCAAAATTGCACGAAACGTGAAAAACTTGTCTATGCATAGAACTAAGCATTCCTAGGGCATCAAATTTGACTATTTAGTGTTCTTAGAAGTCTTAACTTGATAGTTTTGCTTTTGGACAACGTTTCGTTAGGTAAAGAAGCCAATAGACCAAGTTAAGTTCAAAATTGCACGAAACGTGAAAAACTTGTCTATGCATAGAATTGAGCATTCCTAAGGCATCAAATTGGACCGTTATACTCTATTTAGTGTTCTTAGAAGTCTTAACTTGCTAGTTTAGCTTTTGGACAACGTTTCGTTAGGTAAAGAAGCCAATAGACCAAGTTAAGTTCAAAATTGCACGAAACGTGAAAAACTTGTCTATGCATAGAATTGAGCATTCCTAAGGCATCAAATTGGACCGTTATACTCTATTTAGTGTTCTTAGAAGTCTTAACTTGCTAGTTTAGCTTTTGGACAACGTTTCGTTAGGTAAAGAAGCCAATAGACCAAGTTAAGTTCAAAATTGCACGAAACGTGAAAAACTTGTCTATGCATAGAATTGAGCATTCCTAAGGCATCAAATTGGACCGTTATACTCTATTTAGTGTTCTTAGAAGTCTTAACTTGCTAGTTTTGCTTTTGGACAACGTTTCGTTAGGTAAAGAAGCCAATAGACCAAGTTAAGTTCAAAATTGCACGAAACGTGAAAAACTTGTCTATGCATAGAACTAAGCATTCCTAAGGCATCAAATTGGACCGTTATACTCTATTTAGTGTTCTTAGAAGTCTTAACTTGCTAGTTTTGCTTTTGGACAACGTTTCGTTAGGTAAAGAAGCCAATAGACCAAGTTAAGTTCAAAATTGCACGAAACGTGAAAAACTTGTCTATGCATAGAATTGAGCATTCCTAAGGCATCAAATTGGACCGTTATACTCTATTTAGTGTTCTTAGAAGTCTTAACTTGCTAGTTTTGCTTTTGGACAACGTTTCGTTAGGTAAAGAAGCCAATAGACCAAGTTAAGTTCAAAATTGCACGAAACGTGAAAAACTTGTCTATGCATAGAACTTGAGCATTCCTAAGGCATCAAATTGGACCGTTATACTCTATTTAGTGTTCTTAGAAGTCTTAACTTGCTAGTTTTGCTTTTGGACAACGTTTCGTTAGGTAAAGAAGCCAATAGACCAAGTTAAGTTCAAAATTGCACGAAACGTGAAAAACTTGTCTATGCATAGAATTGAGCATTCCTAAGGCATCAAATTGGACCGTTATACTCTATTTAGTGTTCTTAGAAGTCTTAACTTGCTAGTTTTGCTTTTGGACAACGTTTCGTTAGGTAAAGAAGCCAATAGACCAAGTTAAGTTCAAAATTGCACGAAACGTGAAAAACTTGTCTATGCATAGAATTGAGCATTCCTAAGGCATCAAATTGGACCGTTATACTCTATTTAGTGTTCTTAGAAGTCTTAACTTGCTAGTTTTGCTTTTGGACAACGTTTCGTTAGGTAAAGAAGCCAATAGACCAAGTTAAGTTCAAAATTGCACGAAACGTGAAAAACTTGTCTATGCATAGAATTGAGCATTCCTAAGGCATCAAATTGGACCGTTATACTCTATTTAGTGTTCTTAGAAGTCTTAACTTGCTAGTTTTGCTTTTGGACAACGTCTCGTTAGGTAAAGAAGCCAATAGACCAAGTTAAGTTCAAAATTGCACGAAACGTGAAAAACTTGTCTATGCATAGAACTGAGCATTCCTAAGGCATCAAATTGGACCGTTATACTATTTAGTGTTCTTAGAAGTCTTAACTTGCTAGTTTTGCTTTTGGACAACGTTTCGTTAGGTAAAGAAGCCAATAGACCAAGTTAAGTTCAAAATTGCACGAAACGTGAAAAACTTGTCTATGCATAGAATTGAGCATTCCTAAGGCATCAAATTGGACCGTTATACTCTATTTAGTGTTCTTAGAAGTCTTAACTTGCTAGTTTTGCTTTTGGACAACGTTTCGTTAGGTAAAGAAGCCAATAGACCAAGTTAAGTTCAAAATTGCACGAAACGTGAAAAACTTGTCTATGCATAGAATTGAGCATTCCTAAGGCATCAAATTGGACCGTTATACTCTATTTAGTGTTCTTAGAAGTCTTAACTTGCTAGTTTTAGCTTTTGGACAACGTTTCGTTAGGTAAAGAAGCCAATAGACCAAGTTAAGTTCAAAATTGCACGAAACGTGAAAAACTTGTCTATGCATAGAATTGAGCATTCCTAAGGCATCAAATTGGACCGTTATACTCTATTTAGTGTTCTTAGAAGTCTTAACTTGCTAGTTTTGCTTTTGGACAACGTTTCGTTAGGTAAAGAAGCCAATAGACCAAGTTAAGTTCAAAATTGCACGAAACGTGAAAAACTTGTCTATGCATAGAATTGAGCATTCCTAAGGCATCAAATTGGACCGTTATACTCTATTTAGTGTTCTTAGAAGTCTTAACTTGCTAGTTTTGCTTTTGGACAACGTTTCGTTAGGTAAAGAAGCCAATAGACCAAGTTAAGTTCAAAATTGCACGAAACGTGAAAAACTTGTCTATGCATAGAATTGAGCATTCCTAAGGCATCAAATTGGACCGTTATACTCTATTTAGTGTTCTTAGAAGTCTTAACTTGCTAGTTTAGCTTTTGGACAACGTTTCGTTAGGTAAAGAAGCCAATAGACCAAGTTAAGTTCAAAATTGCACGAAACGTGAAAAACTTGTCTATGCATAGAATTGAGCATTCCTAAGGCATCAAATTGGACCGTTATACTCTATTTAGTGTTCTTAGAAGTCTTAACTTGCTAGTTTTGCTTTTGGACAACGTTTCGTTAGGTAAAGAAGCCAATAGACCAAGTTAAGTTCAAAATTGCACGAAACGTGAAAAACTTGTCTATGCATAGAATTGAGCATTCCTAAGGCATCAAATTGGACCGTTATACTCTATTTAGTGTTCTTAGAAGTCTTAACTTGCTAGTTTTGCTTTTGGACAACGTTTCGTTAGGTAAAGAAGCCAATAGACCAAGTTAAGTTCAAAATTGCACGAAACGTGAAAAACTTGTCTATGCATAGAATTGAGCATTCCTAAGGCATCAAATTGGACCGTTATACTCTATTTAGTGTTCTTAGAAGTCTTAACTTGCTAGTTTTGCTTTTGGACAACGTTTCGTTAGGTAAAGAAGCCAATAGACCAAGTTAAGTTCAAAATTGCACGAAACGTGAAAAACTTGTCTATGCATAGAATTGAGCATTCCTAAGGCATCAAATTGGACCGTTATACTCTATTTAGTGTTCTTAGAAGTCTTAACTTGCTAGTTTTGCTTTTGGACAACGTTTCGTTAGGTAAAGAAGCCAATAGACCAAGTTAAGTTCAAAATTGCACGAAACGTGAAAAACTTGTCTATGCATAGAACTAAGCATTCCTAGGGCATCAAATTTGACTATTTAGTGTTCTTAGAAGTCTTAACTTGATAGTTTTGCTTTTGGACAACGTTTCGTTAGGTAAAGAAGCCAATAGACCAAGTTAAGTTCAAAATTGCACGAAACGTGAAAAACTTGTCTATGCATAGAATTGAGCATTCCTAAGGCATCAAATTGGACCGTTATACTCTATTTAGTGTTCTTAGAAGTCTTAACTTGCTAGTTTTAGCTTTTGGACAACGTTTCGTTAGGTAAAGAAGCCAATAGACCAAGTTAAGTTCAAAATTGCACGAAACGTGAAAAACTTGTCTATGCATAGAATTGAGCATTCCTAAGGCATCAAATTGGACCGTTATACTCTATTTAGTGTTCTTAGAAGTCTTAACTTGCTAGTTTTGCTTTTGGACAACGTTTCGTTAGGTAAAGAAGCCAATAGACCAAGTTAAGTTCAAAATTGCACGAAACGTGAAAAACTTGTCTATGCATAGAATTGAGCATTCCTAAGGCATCAAATTGGACCGTTATACTCTATTTAGTGTTCTTAGAAGTCTTAACTTGCTAGTTTTGCTTTTGGACAACGTTTCGTTAGGTAAAGAAGCCAATAGACCAAGTTAAGTTCAAAATTGCACGAAACGTGAAAAACTTGTCTATGCATAGAATTGAGCATTCCTAAGGCATCAAATTGGACCGTTATACTCTATTTAGTGTTCTTAGAAGTCTTAACTTGCTAGTTTTAGCTTTTGGACAACGTTTCGTTAGGTAAAGAAGCCAATAGACCAAGTTAAGTTCAAAATTGCACGAAACGTGAAAAACTTGTCTATGCATAGAATTGAGCATTCCTAAGGCATCAAATTGGACCGTTATACTCTATTTAGTGTTCTTAGAAGTCTTAACTTGCTAGTTTTGCTTTTGGACAACGTTTCGTTAGGTAAAGAAGCCAATAGACCAAGTTAAGTTCAAAATTGCACGAAACGTGAAAAACTTGTCTATGCATAGAATTGAGCATTCCTAAGGCATCAAATTGGACCGTTATACTCTATTTAGTGTTCTTAGAAGTCTTAACTTGCTAGTTTTGCTTTTGGACAACGTTTCGTTAGGTAAAGAAGCCAATAGACCAAGTTAAGTTCAAAATTGCACGAAACGTGAAAAACTTGTCTATGCATAGAATTGAGCATTCCTAAGGCATCAAATTGGACCGTTATACTCTATTTAGTGTTCTTAGAAGTCTTAACTTGCTAGTTTTGCTTTTGGACAACGTTTCGTTAGGTAAAGAAGCCAATAGACCAAGTTAAGTTCAAAATTGCACGAAACGTGAAAAACTTGTCTATGCATAGAACTGAGCATTCCTAAGGCATCAAATTGGACCGTTATACTCTATTTAGTGTTCTTAGAAGTCTTAACTTGCTAGTTTTGCTTTTGGACAACGTTTCGTTAGGTAAAGAAGCCAATAGACCAAGTTAAGTTCAAAATTGCACGAAACGTGAAAAACTTGTCTATGCATAGAATTGAGCATTCCTAAGGCATCAAATTGGACCGTTATACTCTATTTAGTGTTCTTAGAAGTCTTAACTTGCTAGTTTTAGCTTTTGGACAACGTTTCGTTAGGTAAAGAAGCCAATAGACCAAGTTAAGTTCAAAATTGCACGAAACGTGAAAAACTTGTCTATGCATAGAATTGAGCATTCCTAAGGCATCAAATTGGACCGTTATACTCTATTTAGTGTTCTTAGAAGTCTTAACTTGCTAGTTTTGCTTTTGGACAACGTTTCGTTAGGTAAAGAAGCCAATAGACCAAGTTAAGTTCAAAATTGCACGAAACGTGAAAAACTTGTCTATGCATAGAATTGAGCATTCCTAAGGCATCAAATTGGACCGTTATACTCTATTTAGTGTTCTTAGAAGTCTTAACTTGCTAGTTTTGCTTTTGGACAACGTTTCGTTAGGTAAAGAAGCCAATAGACCAAGTTAAGTTCAAAATTGCACGAAACGTGAAAAACTTGTCTATGCATAGAATTGAGCATTCCTAAGGCATCAAATTGGACCGTTATACTCTATTTAGTGTTCTTAGAAGTCTTAACTTGCTAGTTTTAGCTTTTGGACAACGTTTCGTTAGGTAAAGAAGCCAATAGACCAAGTTAAGTTCAAAATTGCACGAAACGTGAAAAACTTGTCTATGCATAGAATTGAGCATTCCTAAGGCATCAAATTGGACCGTTATACTCTATTTAGTGTTCTTAGAAGTCTTAACTTGCTAGTTTTGCTTTTGGACAACGTTTCGTTAGGTAAAGAAGCCAATAGACCAAGTTAAGTTCAAAATTGCACGAAACGTGAAAAACTTGTCTATGCATAGAATTGAGCATTCCTAAGGCATCAAATTGGACCGTTATACTCTATTTAGTGTTCTTAGAAGTCTTAACTTGCTAGTTTTGCTTTTGGACAACGTTTCGTTAGGTAAAGAAGCCAATAGACCAAGTTAAGTTCAAAATTGCACGAAACGTGAAAAACTTGTCTATGCATAGAATTGAGCATTCCTAAGGCATCAAATTGGACCGTTATACTCTATTTAGTGTTCTTAGAAGTCTTAACTTGCTAGTTTTGCTTTTGGACAACGTTTCGTTAGGTAAAGAAGCCAATAGACCAAGTTAAGTTCAAAATTGCACGAAACGTGAAAAACTTGTCTATGCATAGAATTGAGCATTCCTAAGGCATCAAATTGGACCGTTATACTCTATTTAGTGTTCTTAGAAGTCTTAACTTGCTAGTTTTGCTTTTGGACAACGTTTCGTTAGGTAAAGAAGCCAATAGACCAAGTTAAGTTCAAAATTGCACGAAACGTGAAAAACTTGTCTATGCATAGAATTGAGCATTCCTAAGGCATCAAATTGGACCGTTATACTCTATTTAGTGTTCTTAGAAGTCTTAACTTGCTAGTTTTAGCTTTTGGACAACGTTTCGTTAGGTAAAGAAGCCAATAGACCAAGTTAAGTTCAAAATTGCACGAAACGTGAAAAACTTGTCTATGCATAGAATTGAGCATTCCTAAGGCATCAAATTGGACCGTTATACTCTATTTAGTGTTCTTAGAAGTCTTAACTTGCTAGTTTAGCTTTTGGACAACGTTTCGTTAGGTAAAGAAGCCAATAGACCAAGTTAAGTTCAAAATTGCACGAAACGTGAAAAACTTGTCTATGCATAGAATTGAGCATTCCTAAGGCATCAAATTGGACCGTTATACTCTATTTAGTGTTCTTAGAAGTCTTAACTTGCTAGTTTTGCTTTTGGACAACGTTTCGTTAGGTAAAGAAGCCAATAGACCAAGTTAAGTTCAAAATTGCACGAAACGTGAAAAACTTGTCTATGCATAGAATTGAGCATTCCTAAGGCATCAAATTGGACCGTTATACTCTATTTAGTGTTCTTAGAAGTCTTAACTTGCTAGTTTTAGCTTTTGGACAACGTTTCGTTAGGTAAAGAAGCCAATAGACCAAGTTAAGTTCAAAATTGCACGAAACGTGAAAAACTTGTCTATGCATAGAATTGAGCATTCCTAAGGCATCAAATTGGACCGTTATACTCTATTTAGTGTTCTTAGAAGTCTTAACTTGCTAGTTTTGCTTTTGGACAACGTTTCGTTAGGTAAAGAAGCCAATAGACCAAGTTAAGTTCAAAATTGCACGAAACGTGAAAAACTTGTCTATGCATAGAACTAAGCATTCCTAAGGCATCAAATTTGGACCGTATATTTAGTGTTCTTAGAAGTCTTAACTTGATAGTTTTGCTTTTGGACAACGTTTCGTTAGGTAAAGAAGCCAATAGACCAAGTTAAGTTCAAAATTGCACGAAACGTGAAAAACTTGTCTATGCATAGAATTGAGCATTCCTAAGGCATCAAATTGGACCGTTATACTCTATTTAGTGTTCTTAGAAGTCTTAACTTGCTAGTTTTGCTTTTGGACAACGTTTCGTTAGGTAAAGAAGCCAATAGACCAAGTTAAGTTCAAAATTGCACGAAACGTGAAAAACTTGTCTATGCATAGAACTAAGCATTCCTAAGGCATCAAATTGGACCGTTATACTATTTAGTGTTCTTAGAAGTCTTAACTTGCTAGTTTTGCTTTTGGACAACGTTTCGTTAGGTAAAGAAGCCAATAGACCAAGTTAAGTTCAAAATTGCACGAAACGTGAAAAACTTGTCTATGCATAGAACTTGAGCATTCCTAAGGCATCAAATTGGACCGTTATACTCTATTTAGTGTTCTTAGAAGTCTTAACTTGCTAGTTTTAGCTTTTGGACAACGTTTCGTTAGGTAAAGAAGCCAATAGACCAAGTTAAGTTCAAAATTGCACGAAACGTGAAAAACTTGTCTATGCATAGAATTGAGCATTCCTAAGGCATCAAATTGGACCGTTATACTCTATTTAGTGTTCTTAGAAGTCTTAACTTGCTAGTTTTAGCTTTTGGACAACGTTTCGTTAGGTAAAGAAGCCAATAGACCAAGTTAAGTTCAAAATTGCACGAAACGTGAAAAACTTGTCTATGCATAGAATTGAGCATTCCTAAGGCATCAAATTGGACCGTTATACTCTATTTAGTGTTCTTAGAAGTCTTAACTTGCTAGTTTTAGCTTTTGGACAACGTTTCGTTAGGTAAAGAAGCCAATAGACCAAGTTAAGTTCAAAATTGCACGAAACGTGAAAAACTTGTCTATGCATAGAATTGAGCATTCCTAAGGCATCAAATTGGACCGTTATACTCTATTTAGTGTTCTTAGAAGTCTTAACTTGCTAGTTTTGCTTTTGGACAACGTTTCGTTAGGTAAAGAAGCCAATAGACCAAGTTAAGTTCAAAATTGCACGAAACGTGAAAAACTTGTCTATGCATAGAACTAAGCATTCCTAGGGCATCAAATTTGACTACTATTTAGTGTTCTTAGAAGTCTTAACTTGATAGTTTTGCTTTTGGACAACGTTTCGTTAGGTAAAGAAGCCAATAGACCAAGTTAAGTTCAAAATTGCACGAAACGTGAAAAACTTGTCTATGCATAGAATTGAGCATTCCTAAGGCATCAAATTGGACCGTTATACTCTATTTAGTGTTCTTAGAAGTCTTAACTTGCTAGTTTTAGCTTTTGGACAACGTTTCGTTAGGTAAAGAAGCCAATAGACCAAGTTAAGTTCAAAATTGCACGAAACGTGAAAAACTTGTCTATGCATAGAACTGAGCATTCCTAAGGCATCAAATTGGACCGTTATACTCTATTTAGTGTTCTTAGAAGTCTTAACTTGCTAGTTTTGCTTTTGGACAACGTTTCGTTAGGTAAAGAAGCCAATAGACCAAGTTAAGTTCAAAATTGCACGAAACGTGAAAAACTTGTCTATGCATAGAATTGAGCATTCCTAAGGCATCAAATTGGACCGTTATACTCTATTTAGTGTTCTTAGAAGTCTTAACTTGCTAGTTTTGCTTTTGGACAACGTTTCGTTAGGTAAAGAAGCCAATAGACCAAGTTAAGTTCAAAATTGCACGAAACGTGAAAAACTTGTCTATGCATAGAATTGAGCATTCCTAAGGCATCAAATTGGACCGTTATACTCTATTTAGTGTTCTTAGAAGTCTTAACTTGCTAGTTTTGCTTTTGGACAACGTTTCGTTAGGTAAAGAAGCCAATAGACCAAGTTAAGTTCAAAATTGCACGAAACGTGAAAAACTTGTCTATGCATAGAATTGAGCATTCCTAAGGCATCAAATTGGACCGTTATACTCTATTTAGTGTTCTTAGAAGTCTTAACTTGCTAGTTTTGCTTTTGGACAACGTTTCGTTAGGTAAAGAAGCCAATAGACCAAGTTAAGTTCAAAATTGCACGAAACGTGAAAAACTTGTCTATGCATAGAACTAAGCATTCCTAGGGCATCAAATTTGACTATTTAGTGTTCTTAGAAGTCTTAACTTGATAGTTTTGCTTTTGGACAACGTTTCGTTAGGTAAAGAAGCCAATAGACCAAGTTAAGTTCAAAATTGCACGAAACGTGAAAAACTTGTCTATGCATAGAATTGAGCATTCCTAAGGCATCAAATTGGACCGTTATACTCTATTTAGTGTTCTTAGAAGTCTTAACTTGCTAGTTTTGCTTTTGGACAACGTTTCGTTAGGTAAAGAAGCCAATAGACCAAGTTAAGTTCAAAATTGCACGAAACGTGAAAAACTTGTCTATGCATAGAATTGAGCATTCCTAAGGCATCAAATTGGACCGTTATACTCTATTTAGTGTTCTTAGAAGTCTTAACTTGCTAGTTTTGCTTTTGGACAACGTTTCGTTAGGTAAAGAAGCCAATAGACCAAGTTAAGTTCAAAATTGCACGAAACGTGAAAAACTTGTCTATGCATAGAATTGAGCATTCCTAAGGCATCAAATTGGACCGTTATACTCTATTTAGTGTTCTTAGAAGTCTTAACTTGCTAGTTTTGCTTTTGGACAACGTTTCGTTAGGTAAAGAAGCCAATAGACCAAGTTAAGTTCAAAATTGCACGAAACGTGAAAAACTTGTCTATGCATAGAATTGAGCATTCCTAAGGCATCAAATTGGACCGTTATACTCTATTTAGTGTTCTTAGAAGTCTTAACTTGCTAGTTTTAGCTTTTGGACAACGTTTCGTTAGGTAAAGAAGCCAATAGACCAAGTTAAGTTCAAAATTGCACGAAACGTGAAAAACTTGTCTATGCATAGAATTGAGCATTCCTAAGGCATCAAATTGGACCGTTATACTCTATTTAGTGTTCTTAGAAGTCTTAACTTGCTAGTTTTGCTTTTGGACAACGTTTCGTTAGGTAAAGAAGCCAATAGACCAAGTTAAGTTCAAAATTGCACGAAACGTGAAAAACTTGTCTATGCATAGAATTGAGCATTCCTAAGGCATCAAATTGGACCGTTATACTCTATTTAGTGTTCTTAGAAGTCTTAACTTGCTAGTTTTGCTTTTGGACAACGTTTCGTTAGGTAAAGAAGCCAATAGACCAAGTTAAGTTCAAAATTGCACGAAACGTGAAAAACTTGTCTATGCATAGAATTGAGCATTCCTAAGGCATCAAATTGGACCGTTATACTCTATTTAGTGTTCTTAGAAGTCTTAACTTGCTAGTTTTGCTTTTGGACAACGTTTCGTTAGGTAAAGAAGCCAATAGACCAAGTTAAGTTCAAAATTGCACGAAACGTGAAAAACTTGTCTATGCATAGAACTAAGCATTCCTAGGGCATCAAATTTGACCGTATACTCTATTAGTGTTCTTAGAAGTCTTAACTTGCTAGTTTTGCTTTTGGACAACGTTTCGTTAGGTAAAGAAGCCAATAGACCAAGTTAAGTTCAAAATTGCACGAAACGTGAAAAACTTGTCTATGCATAGAATTGAGCATTCCTAAGGCATCAAATTGGACCGTTATACTCTATTTAGTGTTCTTAGAAGTCTTAACTTGCTAGTTTTAGCTTTTGGACAACGTTTCGTTAGGTAAAGAAGCCAATAGACCAAGTTAAGTTCAAAATTGCACGAAACGTGAAAAACTTGTCTATGCATAGAATTGAGCATTCCTAAGGCATCAAATTGGACCGTTATACTCTATTTAGTGTTCTTAGAAGTCTTAACTTGCTAGTTTTGCTTTTGGACAACGTTTCGTTAGGTAAAGAAGCCAATAGACCAAGTTAAGTTCAAAATTGCACGAAACGTGAAAAACTTGTCTATGCATAGAATTGAGCATTCCTAAGGCATCAAATTGGACCGTTATACTCTATTTAGTGTTCTTAGAAGTCTTAACTTGCTAGTTTTAGCTTTTGGACAACGTTTCGTTAGGTAAAGAAGCCAATAGACCAAGTTAAGTTCAAAATTGCACGAAACGTGAAAAACTTGTCTATGCATAGAATTGAGCATTCCTAAGGCATCAAATTGGACCGTTATACTCTATTTAGTGTTCTTAGAAGTCTTAACTTGCTAGTTTTGCTTTTGGACAACGTTTCGTTAGGTAAAGAAGCCAATAGACCAAGTTAAGTTCAAAATTGCACGAAACGTGAAAAACTTGTCTATGCATAGAATTGAGCATTCCTAAGGCATCAAATTGGACCGTTATACTCTATTTAGTGTTCTTAGAAGTCTTAACTTGCTAGTTTTAGCTTTTGGACAACGTTTCGTTAGGTAAAGAAGCCAATAGACCAAGTTAAGTTCAAAATTGCACGAAACGTGAAAAACTTGTCTATGCATAGAATTGAGCATTCCTAAGGCATCAAATTGGACCGTTATACTCTATTTAGTGTTCTTAGAAGTCTTAACTTGCTAGTTTTGCTTTTGGACAACGTTTCGTTAGGTAAAGAAGCCAATAGACCAAGTTAAGTTCAAAATTGCACGAAACGTGAAAAACTTGTCTATGCATAGAATTGAGCATTCCTAAGGCATCAAATTGGACCGTTATACTCTATTTAGTGTTCTTAGAAGTCTTAACTTGCTAGTTTTGCTTTTGGACAACGTTTCGTTAGGTAAAGAAGCCAATAGACCAAGTTAAGTTCAAAATTGCACGAAACGTGAAAAACTTGTCTATGCATAGAATTGAGCATTCCTAAGGCATCAAATTGGACCGTTATACTCTATTTAGTGTTCTTAGAAGTCTTAACTTGCTAGTTTTGCTTTTGGACAACGTTTCGTTAGGTAAAGAAGCCAATAGACCAAGTTAAGTTCAAAATTGCACGAAACGTGAAAAACTTGTCTATGCATAGAATTGAGCATTCCTAAGGCATCAAATTGGACCGTTATACTCTATTTAGTGTTCTTAGAAGTCTTAACTTGCTAGTTTTAGCTTTTGGACAACGTTTCGTTAGGTAAAGAAGCCAATAGACCAAGTTAAGTTCAAAATTGCACGAAACGTGAAAAACTTGTCTATGCATAGAATTGAGCATTCCTAAGGCATCAAATTGGACCGTTATACTCTATTTAGTGTTCTTAGAAGTCTTAACTTGCTAGTTTTGCTTTTGGACAACGTTTCGTTAGGTAAAGAAGCCAATAGACCAAGTTAAGTTCAAAATTGCACGAAACGTGAAAAACTTGTCTATGCATAGAATTGAGCATTCCTAAGGCATCAAATTGGACCGTTATACTCTATTTAGTGTTCTTAGAAGTCTTAACTTGCTAGTTTTGCTTTTGGACAACGTTTCGTTAGGTAAAGAAGCCAATAGACCAAGTTAAGTTCAAAATTGCACGAAACGTGAAAAACTTGTCTATGCATAGAATTGAGCATTCCTAAGGCATCAAATTGGACCGTTATACTCTATTTAGTGTTCTTAGAAGTCTTAACTTGCTAGTTTTGCTTTTGGACAACGTTTCGTTAGGTAAAGAAGCCAATAGACCAAGTTAAGTTCAAAATTGCACGAAACGTGAAAAACTTGTCTATGCATAGAACTAAGCATTCCTAGGGCATCAAATTTGACTATTTAGTGTTCTTAGAAGTCTTAACTTGATAGTTTTGCTTTTGGACAACGTTTCGTTAGGTAAAGAAGCCAATAGACCAAGTTAAGTTCAAAATTGCACGAAACGTGAAAAACTTGTCTATGCATAGAATTGAGCATTCCTAAGGCATCAAATTGGACCGTTATACTCTATTTAGTGTTCTTAGAAGTCTTAACTTGCTAGTTTTGCTTTTGGACAACGTTTCGTTAGGTAAAGAAGCCAATAGACCAAGTTAAGTTCAAAATTGCACGAAACGTGAAAAACTTGTCTATGCATAGAACTTGAGCATTCCTAAGGCATCAAATTGGACCGTTATACTCTATTTAGTGTTCTTAGAAGTCTTAACTTGCTAGTTTTGCTTTTGGACAACGTTTCGTTAGGTAAAGAAGCCAATAGACCAAGTTAAGTTCAAAATTGCACGAAACGTGAAAAACTTGTCTATGCATAGAATTGAGCATTCCTAAGGCATCAAATTGGACCGTTATACTCTATTTAGTGTTCTTAGAAGTCTTAACTTGCTAGTTTTGCTTTTGGACAACGTTTCGTTAGGTAAAGAAGCCAATAGACCAAGTTAAGTTCAAAATTGCACGAAACGTGAAAAACTTGTCTATGCATAGAATTGAGCATTCCTAAGGCATCAAATTGGACCGTTATACTCTATTTAGTGTTCTTAGAAGTCTTAACTTGCTAGTTTTGCTTTTGGACAACGTTTCGTTAGGTAAAGAAGCCAATAGACCAAGTTAAGTTCAAAATTGCACGAAACGTGAAAAACTTGTCTATGCATAGAATTGAGCATTCCTAAGGCATCAAATTGGACCGTTATACTCTATTTAGTGTTCTTAGAAGTCTTAACTTGCTAGTTTTGCTTTTGGACAACGTTTCGTTAGGTAAAGAAGCCAATAGACCAAGTTAAGTTCAAAATTGCACGAAACGTGAAAAACTTGTCTATGCATAGAATTGAGCATTCCTAAGGCATCAAATTGGACCGTTATACTCTATTTAGTGTTCTTAGAAGTCTTAACTTGCTAGTTTTAGCTTTTGGACAACGTTTCGTTAGGTAAAGAAGCCAATAGACCAAGTTAAGTTCAAAATTGCACGAAACGTGAAAAACTTGTCTATGCATAGAATTGAGCATTCCTAAGGCATCAAATTGGACCGTTATACTCTATTTAGTGTTCTTAGAAGTCTTAACTTGCTAGTTTTGCTTTTGGACAACGTTTCGTTAGGTAAAGAAGCCAATAGACCAAGTTAAGTTCAAAATTGCACGAAACGTGAAAAACTTGTCTATGCATAGAATTGAGCATTCCTAAGGCATCAAATTGGACCGTTATACTCTATTTAGTGTTCTTAGAAGTCTTAACTTGCTAGTTTAGCTTTTGGACAACGTTTCGTTAGGTAAAGAAGCCAATAGACCAAGTTAAGTTCAAAATTGCACGAAACGTGAAAAACTTGTCTATGCATAGAATTGAGCATTCCTAAGGCATCAAATTGGACCGTTATACTCTATTTAGTGTTCTTAGAAGTCTTAACTTGCTAGTTTTGCTTTTGGACAACGTTTCGTTAGGTAAAGAAGCCAATAGACCAAGTTAAGTTCAAAATTGCACGAAACGTGAAAAACTTGTCTATGCATAGAACTAAGCATTCCTAGGGCATCAAATTTGACTATTTAGTGTTCTTAGAAGTCTTAACTTGATAGTTTTGCTTTTGGACAACGTTTCGTTAGGTAAAGAAGCCAATAGACCAAGTTAAGTTCAAAATTGCACGAAACGTGAAAAACTTGTCTATGCATAGAATTGAGCATTCCTAAGGCATCAAATTGGACCGTTATACTCTATTTAGTGTTCTTAGAAGTCTTAACTTGCTAGTTTTGCTTTTGGACAACGTTTCGTTAGGTAAAGAAGCCAATAGACCAAGTTAAGTTCAAAATTGCACGAAACGTGAAAAACTTGTCTATGCATAGAATTGAGCATTTCTAAGGCATCAAATTGGACCGTTATACTCTATTAGTGTTCTTAGAAGTCTTAACTTGCTAGTTTTGCTTTTGGACAACGTTTCGTTAGGTAAAGAAGCCAATAGACCAAGTTAAGTTCAAAATTGCACGAAACGTGAAAAACTTGTCTATGCATAGAATTGAGCATTCCTAAGGCATCAAATTGGACCGTTATACTCTATTTAGTGTTCTTAGAAGTCTTAACTTGCTAGTTTTAGCTTTTGGACAACGTTTCGTTAGGTAAAGAAGCCAATAGACCAAGTTAAGTTCAAAATTGCACGAAACGTGAAAAACTTGTCTATGCATAGAATTGAGCATTCCTAAGGCATCAAATTGGACCGTTATACTCTATTTAGTGTTCTTAGAAGTCTTAACTTGCTAGTTTTAGCTTTTGGACAACGTTTCGTTAGGTAAAGAAGCCAATAGACCAAGTTAAGTTCAAAATTGCACGAAACGTGAAAAACTTGTCTATGCATAGAATTGAGCATTCCTAAGGCATCAAATTGGACCGTTATACTCTATTTAGTGTTCTTAGAAGTCTTAACTTGCTAGTTTTGCTTTTGGACAACGTTTCGTTAGGTAAAGAAGCCAATAGACCAAGTTAAGTTCAAAATTGCACGAAACGTGAAAAACTTGTCTATGCATAGAATTGAGCATTCCTAAGGCATCAAATTGGACCGTTATACTCTATTTAGTGTTCTTAGAAGTCTTAACTTGCTAGTTTAGCTTTTGGACAACGTTTCGTTAGGTAAAGAAGCCAATAGACCAAGTTAAGTTCAAAATTGCACGAAACGTGAAAAACTTGTCTATGCATAGAATTGAGCATTCCTAAGGCATCAAATTGGACCGTTATACTCTATTTAGTGTTCTTAGAAGTCTTAACTTGCTAGTTTTGCTTTTGGACAACGTTTCGTTAGGTAAAGAAGCCAATAGACCAAGTTAAGTTCAAAATTGCACGAAACGTGAAAAACTTGTCTATGCATAGAACTAAGCATTCCTAAGGCATCAAATTGGACCGTTATACTCTATTTAGTGTTCTTAGAAGTCTTAACTTGCTAGTTTTGCTTTTGGACAACGTTTCGTTAGGTAAAGAAGCCAATAGACCAAGTTAAGTTCAAAATTGCACGAAACGTGAAAAACTTGTCTATGCATAGAATTGAGCATTCCTAAGGCATCAAATTGGACCGTTATACTCTATTTAGTGTTCTTAGAAGTCTTAACTTGCTAGTTTTAGCTTTTGGACAACGTTTCGTTAGGTAAAGAAGCCAATAGACCAAGTTAAGTTCAAAATTGCACGAAACGTGAAAAACTTGTCTATGCATAGAATTGAGCATTCCTAAGGCATCAAATTGGACCGTTATACTCTATTTAGTGTTCTTAGAAGTCTTAACTTGCTAGTTTTGCTTTTGGACAACGTTTCGTTAGGTAAAGAAGCCAATAGACCAAGTTAAGTTCAAAATTGCACGAAACGTGAAAAACTTGTCTATGCATAGAACTAAGCATTCCTAGGCATCAAATTTGACTATTTAGTGTTCTTAGAAGTCTTAACTTGATAGTTTTGCTTTTGGACAACGTTTCGTTAGGTAAAGAAGCCAATAGACCAAGTTAAGTTCAAAATTGCACGAAACGTGAAAAACTTGTCTATGCATAGAATTGAGCATTCCTAAGGCATCAAATTGGACCGTTATACTCTATTTAGTGTTCTTAGAAGTCTTAACTTGCTAGTTTTGCTTTTGGACAACGTTTCGTTAGGTAAAGAAGCCAATAGACCAAGTTAAGTTCAAAATTGCACGAAACGTGAAAAACTTGTCTATGCATAGAATTGAGCATTCCTAAGGCATCAAATTGGACCGTTATACTCTATTTAGTGTTCTTAGAAGTCTTAACTTGCTAGTTTTGCTTTTGGACAACGTTTCGTTAGGTAAAGAAGCCAATAGACCAAGTTAAGTTCAAAATTGCACGAAACGTGAAAAACTTGTCTATGCATAGAATTGAGCATTCCTAAGGCATCAAATTGGACCGTTATACTCTATTTAGTGTTCTTAGAAGTCTTAACTTGCTAGTTTTAGCTTTTGGACAACGTTTCGTTAGGTAAAGAAGCCAATAGACCAAGTTAAGTTCAAAATTGCACGAAACGTGAAAAACTTGTCTATGCATAATTGAGCATTCCTAAGGCATCAAATTGGACCGTTATACTCTATTTAGTGTTCTTAGAAGTCTTAACTTGCTAGTTTTAGCTTTTGGACAACGTTTCGTTAGGTAAAGAAGCCAATAGACCAAGTTAAGTTCAAAATTGCACGAAACGTGAAAAACTTGTCTATGCATAGAATTGAGCATTCCTAAGGCATCAAATTGGACCGTTATACTCTATTTAGTGTTCTTAGAAGTCTTAACTTGCTAGTTTTAGCTTTTGGACAACGTTTCGTTAGGTAAAGAAGCCAATAGACCAAGTTAAGTTCAAAATTGCACGAAACGTGAAAAACTTGTCTATGCATAGAATTGAGCATTCCTAAGGCATCAAATTGGACCGTTATACTCTATTTAGTGTTCTTAGAAGTCTTAACTTGCTAGTTTTGCTTTTGGACAACGTTTCGTTAGGTAAAGAAGCCAATAGACCAAGTTAAGTTCAAAATTGCACGAAACGTGAAAAACTTGTCTATGCATAGAACTAAGCATTCCTAGGGCATCAAATTTGACTATTTAGTGTTCTTAGAAGTCTTAACTTGATAGTTTTGCTTTTGGACAACGTTTCGTTAGGTAAAGAAGCCAATAGACCAAGTTAAGTTCAAAATTGCACGAAACGTGAAAAACTTGTCTATGCATAGAATTGAGCATTCCTAAGGCATCAAATTGGACCGTTATACTCTATTTAGTGTTCTTAGAAGTCTTAACTTGCTAGTTTTAGCTTTTGGACAACGTTTCGTTAGGTAAAGAAGCCAATAGACCAAGTTAAGTTCAAAATTGCACGAAACGTGAAAAACTTGTCTATGCATAGAATTGAGCATTCCTAAGGCATCAAATTGGACCGTTATACTCTATTTAGTGTTCTTAGAAGTCTTAACTTGCTAGTTTTGCTTTTGGACAACGTTTCGTTAGGTAAAGAAGCCAATAGACCAAGTTAAGTTCAAAATTGCACGAAACGTGAAAAACTTGTCTATGCATAGAATTGAGCATTCCTAAGGCATCAAATTGGACCGTTATACTCTATTTAGTGTTCTTAGAAGTCTTAACTTGCTAGTTTTAGCTTTTGGACAACGTTTCGTTAGGTAAAGAAGCCAATAGACCAAGTTAAGTTCAAAATTGCACGAAACGTGAAAAACTTGTCTATGCATAGAATTGAGCATTCCTAAGGCATCAAATTGGACCGTTATACTCTATTTAGTGTTCTTAGAAGTCTTAACTTGCTAGTTTTGCTTTTGGACAACGTTTCGTTAGGTAAAGAAGCCAATAGACCAAGTTAAGTTCAAAATTGCACGAAACGTGAAAAACTTGTCTATGCATAGAATTGAGCATTCCTAAGGCATCAAATTGGACCGTTATACTCTATTTAGTGTTCTTAGAAGTCTTAACTTGCTAGTTTTGCTTTTGGACAACGTTTCGTTAGGTAAAGAAGCCAATAGACCAAGTTAAGTTCAAAATTGCACGAAACGTGAAAAACTTGTCTATGCATAGAATTGAGCATTCCTAAGGCATCAAATTGGACCGTTATACTCTATTTAGTGTTCTTAGAAGTCTTAACTTGCTAGTTTTAGCTTTTGGACAACGTTTCGTTAGGTAAAGAAGCCAATAGACCAAGTTAAGTTCAAAATTGCACGAAACGTGAAAAACTTGTCTATGCATAGAATTGAGCATTCCTAAGGCATCAAATTGGACCGTTATACTCTATTTAGTGTTCTTAGAAGTCTTAACTTGCTAGTTTTGCTTTTGGACAACGTTTCGTTAGGTAAAGAAGCCAATAGACCAAGTTAAGTTCAAAATTGCACGAAACGTGAAAAACTTGTCTATGCATAGAACTAAGCATTCCTAAGGCATCAAATTGGACCGTTATACTATTTAGTGTTCTTAGAAGTCTTAACTTGATAGTTTTGCTTTTGGACAACGTTTCGTTAGGTAAAGAAGCCAATAGACCAAGTTAAGTTCAAAATTGCACGAAACGTGAAAAACTTGTCTATGCATAGAATTGAGCATTCCTAAGGCATCAAATTGGACCGTTATACTCTATTTAGTGTTCTTAGAAGTCTTAACTTGCTAGTTTTAGCTTTTGGACAACGTTTCGTTAGGTAAAGAAGCCAATAGACCAAGTTAAGTTCAAAATTGCACGAAACGTGAAAAACTTGTCTATGCATAGAATTGAGCATTCCTAAGGCATCAAATTGGACCGTTATACTCTATTTAGTGTTCTTAGAAGTCTTAACTTGCTAGTTTTAGCTTTTGGACAACGTTTCGTTAGGTAAAGAAGCCAATAGACCAAGTTAAGTTCAAAATTGCACGAAACGTGAAAAACTTGTCTATGCATAGAATTGAGCATTCCTAAGGCATCAAATTGGACCGTTATACTCTATTTAGTGTTCTTAGAAGTCTTAACTTGCTAGTTTTGCTTTTGGACAACGTTTCGTTAGGTAAAGAAGCCAATAGACCAAGTTAAGTTCAAAATTGCACGAAACGTGAAAAACTTGTCTATGCATAGAATTGAGCATTCCTAAGGCATCAAATTGGACCGTTATACTCTATTTAGTGTTCTTAGAAGTCTTAACTTGCTAGTTTAGCTTTTGGACAACGTTTCGTTAGGTAAAGAAGCCAATAGACCAAGTTAAGTTCAAAATTGCACGAAACGTGAAAAACTTGTCTATGCATAGAATTGAGCATTCCTAAGGCATCAAATTGGACCGTTATACTCTATTTAGTGTTCTTAGAAGTCTTAACTTGCTAGTTTTGCTTTTGGACAACGTTTCGTTAGGTAAAGAAGCCAATAGACCAAGTTAAGTTCAAAATTGCACGAAACGTGAAAAACTTGTCTATGCATAGAACTAAGCATTCCTAGGCATCAAATTTGACTATTTAGTGTTCTTAGAAGTCTTAACTTGATAGTTTTGCTTTTGGACAACGTTTCGTTAGGTAAAGAAGCCAATAGACCAAGTTAAGTTCAAAATTGCACGAAACGTGAAAAACTTGTCTATGCATAGAATTGAGCATTCCTAAGGCATCAAATTGGACCGTTATACTCTATTTAGTGTTCTTAGAAGTCTTAACTTGCTAGTTTTAGCTTTTGGACAACGTTTCGTTAGGTAAAGAAGCCAATAGACCAAGTTAAGTTCAAAATTGCACGAAACGTGAAAAACTTGTCTATGCATAGAATTGAGCATTCCTAAGGCATCAAATTGGACCGTTATACTCTATTTAGTGTTCTTAGAAGTCTTAACTTGCTAGTTTTGCTTTTGGACAACGTTTCGTTAGGTAAAGAAGCCAATAGACCAAGTTAAGTTCAAAATTGCACGAAACGTGAAAAACTTGTCTATGCATAGAATTGAGCATTCCTAAGGCATCAAATTGGACCGTTATACTCTATTTAGTGTTCTTAGAAGTCTTAACTTGCTAGTTTAGCTTTTGGACAACGTTTCGTTAGGTAAAGAAGCCAATAGACCAAGTTAAGTTCAAAATTGCACGAAACGTGAAAAACTTGTCTATGCATAGAATTGAGCATTCCTAAGGCATCAAATTGGACCGTTATACTCTATTTAGTGTTCTTAGAAGTCTTAACTTGCTAGTTTTGCTTTTGGACAACGTTTCGTTAGGTAAAGAAGCCAATAGACCAAGTTAAGTTCAAAATTGCACGAAACGTGAAAAACTTGTCTATGCATAGAACTAAGCATTCCTAGGGCATCAAATTTGACTATTTAGTGTTCTTAGAAGTCTTAACTTGATAGTTTTGCTTTTGGACAACGTTTCGTTAGGTAAAGAAGCCAATAGACCAAGTTAAGTTCAAAATTGCACGAAACGTGAAAAACTTGTCTATGCATAGAATTGAGCATTCCTAAGGCATCAAATTGGACCGTTATACTCTATTTAGTGTTCTTAGAAGTCTTAACTTGCTAGTTTTGCTTTTGGACAACGTTTCGTTAGGTAAAGAAGCCAATAGACCAAGTTAAGTTCAAAATTGCACGAAACGTGAAAAACTTGTCTATGCATAGAACTAAGCATTCCTAAGGCATCAAATTTGACTATTTAGTGTTCTTAGAAGTCTTAACTTGATAGTTTTGCTTTTGGACAACGTTTCGTTAGGTAAAGAAGCCAATAGACCAAGTTAAGTTCAAAATTGCACGAAACGTGAAAAACTTGTCTATGCATAGAATTGAGCATTCCTAAGGTATCAAATTGGACCGTTATACTCTATTTAGTGTTCTTAGAAGTCTTAACTTGCTAGTTTTGCTTTTGGACAACGTTTCGTTAGGTAAAGAAGCCAATAGACCAAGTTAAGTTCAAAATTGCACGAAACGTGAAAAACTTGTCTATGCATAGAATTGAGCATTCCTAAGGCATCAAATTGGACCGTTATACTCTATTAGTGTTCTTAGAAGTCTTAACTTGCTAGTTTTGCTTTTGGACAACGTTTCGTTAGGTAAAGAAGCCAATAGACCAAGTTAAGTTCAAAATTGCACGAAACGTGAAAAACTTGTCTATGCATAGAATTGAGCATTCCTAAGGCATCAAATTGGACCGTTATACTCTATTTAGTGTTCTTAGAAGTCTTAACTTGCTAGTTTTGCTTTTGGACAACGTTTCGTTAGGTAAAGAAGCCAATAGACCAAGTTAAGTTCAAAATTGCACGAAACGTGAAAAACTTGTCTATGCATAGAACTAAGCATTCCTAGGGCATCAAATTTGACTATTTAGTGTTCTTAGAAGTCTTAACTTGATAGTTTTGCTTTTGGACAACGTTTCGTTAGGTAAAGAAGCCAATAGACCAAGTTAAGTTCAAAATTGCACGAAACGTGAAAAACTTGTCTATGCATAGAATTGAGCATTCCTAAGGCATCAAATTGGACCGTTATACTCTATTTAGTGTTCTTAGAAGTCTTAACTTGCTAGTTTAGCTTTTGGACAACGTTTCGTTAGGTAAAGAAGCCAATAGACCAAGTTAAGTTCAAAATTGCACGAAACGTGAAAAACTTGTCTATGCATAGAATTGAGCATTCCTAAGGCATCAAATTGGACCGTTATACTCTATTTAGTGTTCTTAGAAGTCTTAACTTGCTAGTTTTGCTTTTGGACAACGTTTCGTTAGGTAAAGAAGCCAATAGACCAAGTTAAGTTCAAAATTGCACGAAACGTGAAAAACTTGTCTATGCATAGAATTGAGCATTCCTAAGGCATCAAATTGGACCGTTATACTCTATTTAGTGTTCTTAGAAGTCTTAACTTGCTAGTTTTAGCTTTTGGACAACGTTTCGTTAGGTAAAGAAGCCAATAGACCAAGTTAAGTTCAAAATTGCACGAAACGTGAAAAACTTGTCTATGCATAGAATTGAGCATTCCTAAGGCATCAAATTGGACCGTTATACTCTATTTAGTGTTCTTAGAAGTCTTAACTTGCTAGTTTTGCTTTTGGACAACGTTTCGTTAGGTAAAGAAGCCAATAGACCAAGTTAAGTTCAAAATTGCACGAAACGTGAAAAACTTGTCTATGCATAGAATTGAGCATTCCTAAGGCATCAAATTGGACCGTTATACTCTATTTAGTGTTCTTAGAAGTCTTAACTTGCTAGTTTTGCTTTTGGACAACGTTTCGTTAGGTAAAGAAGCCAATAGACCAAGTTAAGTTCAAAATTGCACGAAACGTGAAAAACTTGTCTATGCATAGAATTGAGCATTCCTAAGGCATCAAATTGGACCGTTATACTCTATTTAGTGTTCTTAGAAGTCTTAACTTGCTAGTTTTGCTTTTGGACAACGTTTCGTTAGGTAAAGAAGCCAATAGACCAAGTTAAGTTCAAAATTGCACGAAACGTGAAAAACTTGTCTATGCATAGAATTGAGCATTCCTAAGGCATCAAATTGGACCGTTATACTCTATTTAGTGTTCTTAGAAGTCTTAACTTGCTAGTTTTGCTTTTGGACAACGTTTCGTTAGGTAAAGAAGCCAATAGACCAAGTTAAGTTCAAAATTGCACGAAACGTGAAAAACTTGTCTATGCATAGAACTGAGCATTCCTAAGGCATCAAATTGGACCGTTATACTCTATTTAGTGTTCTTAGAAGTCTTAACTTGCTAGTTTTGCTTTTGGACAACGTTTCGTTAGGTAAAGAAGCCAATAGACCAAGTTAAGTTCAAAATTGCACGAAACGTGAAAAACTTGTCTATGCATAGAATTGAGCATTCCTAAGGCATCAAATTGGACCGTTATACTCTATTTAGTGTTCTTAGAAGTCTTAACTTGCTAGTTTTGCTTTTGGACAACGTTTCGTTAGGTAAAGAAGCCAATAGACCAAGTTAAGTTCAAAATTGCACGAAACGTGAAAAACTTGTCTATGCATAGAATTGAGCATTCCTAAGGCATCAAATTGGACCGTTATACTCTATTTAGTGTTCTTAGAAGTCTTAACTTGCTAGTTTTAGCTTTTGGACAACGTTTCGTTAGGTAAAGAAGCCAATAGACCAAGTTAAGTTCAAAATTGCACGAAACGTGAAAAACTTGTCTATGCATAGAATTGAGCATTCCTAAGGCATCAAATTGGACCGTTATACTCTATTTAGTGTTCTTAGAAGTCTTAACTTGCTAGTTTAGCTTTTGGACAACGTTTCGTTAGGTAAAGAAGCCAATAGACCAAGTTAAGTTCAAAATTGCACGAAACGTGAAAAACTTGTCTATGCATAGAATTGAGCATTCCTAAGGCATCAAATTGGACCGTTATACTCTATTTAGTGTTCTTAGAAGTCTTAACTTGCTAGTTTTGCTTTTGGACAACGTTTCGTTAGGTAAAGAAGCCAATAGACCAAGTTAAGTTCAAAATTGCACGAAACGTGAAAAACTTGTCTATGCATAGAACTAAGCATTCCTAGGGCATCAAATTTGACTATTTAGTGTTCTTAGAAGTCTTAACTTGATAGTTTTGCTTTTGGACAACGTTTCGTTAGGTAAAGAAGCCAATAGACCAAGTTAAGTTCAAAATTGCACGAAACGTGAAAAACTTGTCTATGCATAGAATTGAGCATTCCTAAGGCATCAAATTGGACCGTTATACTCTATTTAGTGTTCTTAGAAGTCTTAACTTGCTAGTTTTGCTTTTGGACAACGTTTCGTTAGGTAAAGAAGCCAATAGACCAAGTTAAGTTCAAAATTGCACGAAACGTGAAAAACTTGTCTATGCATAGAACTAAGCATTCCTAGGGCATCAAATTTGACTATTTAGTGTTCTTAGAAGTCTTAACTTGATAGTTTTGCTTTTGGACAACGTTTCGTTAGGTAAAGAAGCCAATAGACCAAGTTAAGTTCAAAATTGCACGAAACGTGAAAAACTTGTCTATGCATAGAATTGAGCATTCCTAAGGCATCAAATTGGACCGTTATACTCTATTTAGTGTTCTTAGAAGTCTTAACTTGCTAGTTTTGCTTTTGGACAACGTTTCGTTAGGTAAAGAAGCCAATAGACCAAGTTAAGTTCAAAATTGCACGAAACGTGAAAAACTTGTCTATGCATAGAATTGAGCATTCCTAAGGCATCAAATTGGACCGTTATACTCTATTTAGTGTTCTTAGAAGTCTTAACTTGCTAGTTTTGCTTTTGGACAACGTTTCGTTAGGTAAAGAAGCCAATAGACCAAGTTAAGTTCAAAATTGCACGAAACGTGAAAAACTTGTCTATGCATAGAATTGAGCATTCCTAAGGCATCAAATTGGACCGTTATACTCTATTTAGTGTTCTTAGAAGTCTTAACTTGCTAGTTTTGCTTTTGGACAACGTTTCGTTAGGTAAAGAAGCCAATAGACCAAGTTAAGTTCAAAATTGCACGAAACGTGAAAAACTTGTCTATGCATAGAACTAAGCATTCCTAAGGCATCAAATTGGACCGTTATACTATTTAGTGTTCTTAGAAGTCTTAACTTGCTAGTTTTGCTTTTGGACAACGTTTCGTTAGGTAAAGAAGCCAATAGACCAAGTTAAGTTCAAAATTGCACGAAACGTGAAAAACTTGTCTATGCATAGAATTGAGCATTCCTAAGGCATCAAATTGGACCGTTATACTCTATTTAGTGTTCTTAGAAGTCTTAACTTGCTAGTTTAGCTTTTGGACAACGTTTCGTTAGGTAAAGAAGCCAATAGACCAAGTTAAGTTCAAAATTGCACGAAACGTGAAAAACTTGTCTATGCATAGAATTGAGCATTCCTAAGGCATCAAATTGGACCGTTATACTCTATTTAGTGTTCTTAGAAGTCTTAACTTGCTAGTTTAGCTTTTGGACAACGTTTCGTTAGGTAAAGAAGCCAATAGACCAAGTTAAGTTCAAAATTGCACGAAACGTGAAAAACTTGTCTATGCATAGAATTGAGCATTCCTAAGGCATCAAATTGGACCGTTATACTCTATTTAGTGTTCTTAGAAGTCTTAACTTGCTAGTTTTGCTTTTGGACAACGTTTCGTTAGGTAAAGAAGCCAATAGACCAAGTTAAGTTCAAAATTGCACGAAACGTGAAAAACTTGTCTATGCATAGAATTGAGCATTCCTAAGGCATCAAATTGGACCGTTATACTCTATTTAGTGTTCTTAGAAGTCTTAACTTGCTAGTTTTGCTTTTGGACAACGTTTCGTTAGGTAAAGAAGCCAATAGACCAAGTTAAGTTCAAAATTGCACGAAACGTGAAAAACTTGTCTATGCATAGAATTGAGCATTCCTAAGGCATCAAATTGGACCGTTATACTCTATTTAGTGTTCTTAGAAGTCTTAACTTGCTAGTTTTGCTTTTGGACAACGTTTCGTTAGGTAAAGAAGCCAATAGACCAAGTTAAGTTCAAAATTGCACGAAACGTGAAAAACTTGTCTATGCATAGAATTGAGCATTCCTAAGGCATCAAATTGGACCGTTATACTCTATTTAGTGTTCTTAGAAGTCTTAACTTGCTAGTTTTGCTTTTGGACAACGTTTCGTTAGGTAAAGAAGCCAATAGACCAAGTTAAGTTCAAAATTGCACGAAACGTGAAAAACTTGTCTATGCATAGAATTGAGCATTCCTAAGGCATCAAATTGGACCGTTATACTCTATTTAGTGTTCTTAGAAGTCTTAACTTGCTAGTTTTGCTTTTGGACAACGTTTCGTTAGGTAAAGAAGCCAATAGACCAAGTTAAGTTCAAAATTGCACGAAACGTGAAAAACTTGTCTATGCATAGAACTAAGCATTCCTAAGGCATCAAATTTGACCGTACTCTATTAGTGTTCTTAGAAGTCTTAACTTGCTAGTTTTGCTTTTGGACAACGTTTCGTTAGGTAAAGAAGCCAATAGACCAAGTTAAGTTCAAAATTGCACGAAACGTGAAAAACTTGTCTATGCATAGAATTGAGCATTCCTAAGGCATCAAATTGGACCGTTATACTCTATTTAGTGTTCTTAGAAGTCTTAACTTGCTAGTTTTAGCTTTTGGACAACGTTTCGTTAGGTAAAGAAGCCAATAGACCAAGTTAAGTTCAAAATTGCACGAAACGTGAAAAACTTGTCTATGCATAGAATTGAGCATTCCTAAGGCATCAAATTGGACCGTTATACTCTATTTAGTGTTCTTAGAAGTCTTAACTTGCTAGTTTTGCTTTTGGACAACGTTTCGTTAGGTAAAGAAGCCAATAGACCAAGTTAAGTTCAAAATTGCACGAAACGTGAAAAACTTGTCTATGCATAGAATTGAGCATTCCTAAGGCATCAAATTGGACCGTTATACTCTATTTAGTGTTCTTAGAAGTCTTAACTTGCTAGTTTAGCTTTTGGACAACGTTTCGTTAGGTAAAGAAGCCAATAGACCAAGTTAAGTTCAAAATTGCACGAAACGTGAAAAACTTGTCTATGCATAGAATTGAGCATTCCTAAGGCATCAAATTGGACCGTTATACTCTATTTAGTGTTCTTAGAAGTCTTAACTTGCTAGTTTTGCTTTTGGACAACGTTTCGTTAGGTAAAGAAGCCAATAGACCAAGTTAAGTTCAAAATTGCACGAAACGTGAAAAACTTGTCTATGCATAGAACTTGAGCATTCCTAAGGCATCAAATTGGACCGTTATACTCTATTTAGTGTTCTTAGAAGTCTTAACTTGCTAGTTTTGCTTTTGGACAACGTTTCGTTAGGTAAAGAAGCCAATAGACCAAGTTAAGTTCAAAATTGCACGAAACGTGAAAAACTTGTCTATGCATAGAATTGAGCATTCCTAAGGCATCAAATTGGACCGTTATACTCTATTTAGTGTTCTTAGAAGTCTTAACTTGCTAGTTTTGCTTTTGGACAACGTTTCGTTAGGTAAAGAAGCCAATAGACCAAGTTAAGTTCAAAATTGCACGAAACGTGAAAAACTTGTCTATGCATAGAACTAAGCATTCCTAGGGCATCAAATTTGACTATTTAGTGTTCTTAGAAGTCTTAACTTGATAGTTTTGCTTTTGGACAACGTTTCGTTAGGTAAAGAAGCCAATAGACCAAGTTAAGTTCAAAATTGCACGAAACGTGAAAAACTTGTCTATGCATAGAATTGAGCATTCCTAAGGCATCAAATTGGACCGTTATACTCTATTTAGTGTTCTTAGAAGTCTTAACTTGCTAGTTTAGCTTTTGGACAACGTTTCGTTAGGTAAAGAAGCCAATAGACCAAGTTAAGTTCAAAATTGCACGAAACGTGAAAAACTTGTCTATGCATAGAATTGAGCATTCCTAAGGCATCAAATTGGACCGTTATACTCTATTTAGTGTTCTTAGAAGTCTTAACTTGCTAGTTTTGCTTTTGGACAACGTTTCGTTAGGTAAAGAAGCCAATAGACCAAGTTAAGTTCAAAATTGCACGAAACGTGAAAAACTTGTCTATGCATAGAATTGAGCATTCCTAAGGCATCAAATTGGACCGTTATACTCTATTTAGTGTTCTTAGAAGTCTTAACTTGCTAGTTTTGCTTTTGGACAACGTTTCGTTAGGTAAAGAAGCCAATAGACCAAGTTAAGTTCAAAATTGCACGAAACGTGAAAAACTTGTCTATGCATAGAATTGAGCATTCCTAAGGCATCAAATTGGACCGTTATACTCTATTTAGTGTTCTTAGAAGTCTTAACTTGCTAGTTTTGCTTTTGGACAACGTTTCGTTAGGTAAAGAAGCCAATAGACCAAGTTAAGTTCAAAATTGCACGAAACGTGAAAAACTTGTCTATGCATAGAATTGAGCATTCCTAAGGCATCAAATTGGACCGTTATACTCTATTTAGTGTTCTTAGAAGTCTTAACTTGCTAGTTTTGCTTTTGGACAACGTTTCGTTAGGTAAAGAAGCCAATAGACCAAGTTAAGTTCAAAATTGCACGAAACGTGAAAAACTTGTCTATGCATAGAATTGAGCATTCCTAAGGCATCAAATTGGACCGTTATACTCTATTTAGTGTTCTTAGAAGTCTTAACTTGCTAGTTTAGCTTTTGGACAACGTTTCGTTAGGTAAAGAAGCCAATAGACCAAGTTAAGTTCAAAATTGCACGAAACGTGAAAAACTTGTCTATGCATAGAATTGAGCATTCCTAAGGCATCAAATTGGACCGTTATACTCTATTTAGTGTTCTTAGAAGTCTTAACTTGCTAGTTTAGCTTTTGGACAACGTTTCGTTAGGTAAAGAAGCCAATAGACCAAGTTAAGTTCAAAATTGCACGAAACGTGAAAAACTTGTCTATGCATAGAATTGAGCATTCCTAAGGCATCAAATTGGACCGTTATACTCTATTTAGTGTTCTTAGAAGTCTTAACTTGCTAGTTTTGCTTTTGGACAACGTTTCGTTAGGTAAAGAAGCCAATAGACCAAGTTAAGTTCAAAATTGCACGAAACGTGAAAAACTTGTCTATGCATAGAATTGAGCATTCCTAAGGCATCAAATTGGACCGTTATACTCTATTTAGTGTTCTTAGAAGTCTTAACTTGCTAGTTTTGCTTTTGGACAACGTTTCGTTAGGTAAAGAAGCCAATAGACCAAGTTAAGTTCAAAATTGCACGAAACGTGAAAAACTTGTCTATGCATAGAACTTAAGCATTCCTAAGGCATCAAATTGGACCGTTATACTCTATTAGTGTTCTTAGAAGTCTTAACTTGATAGTTTTGCTTTTGGACAACGTTTCGTTAGGTAAAGAAGCCAATAGACCAAGTTAAGTTCAAAATTGCACGAAACGTGAAAAACTTGTCTATGCATAGAATTGAGCATTCCTAAGGCATCAAATTGGACCGTTATACTCTATTTAGTGTTCTTAGAAGTCTTAACTTGCTAGTTTTGCTTTTGGACAACGTTTCGTTAGGTAAAGAAGCCAATAGACCAAGTTAAGTTCAAAATTGCACGAAACGTGAAAAACTTGTCTATGCATAGAATTGAGCATTCCTAAGGCATCAAATTGGACCGTTATACTCTATTTAGTGTTCTTAGAAGTCTTAACTTGCTAGTTTTGCTTTTGGACAACGTTTCGTTAGGTAAAGAAGCCAATAGACCAAGTTAAGTTCAAAATTGCACGAAACGTGAAAAACTTGTCTATGCATAGAATTGAGCATTCCTAAGGCATCAAATTGGACCGTTATACTCTATTTAGTGTTCTTAGAAGTCTTAACTTGCTAGTTTTGCTTTTGGACAACGTTTCGTTAGGTAAAGAAGCCAATAGACCAAGTTAAGTTCAAAATTGCACGAAACGTGAAAAACTTGTCTATGCATAGAATTGAGCATTCCTAAGGCATCAAATTGGACCGTTATACTCTATTTAGTGTTCTTAGAAGTCTTAACTTGCTAGTTTTGCTTTTGGACAACGTTTCGTTAGGTAAAGAAGCCAATAGACCAAGTTAAGTTCAAAATTGCACGAAACGTGAAAAACTTGTCTATGCATAGAATTGAGCATTCCTAAGGCATCAAATTGGACCGTTATACTCTATTTAGTGTTCTTAGAAGTCTTAACTTGCTAGTTTTAGCTTTTGGACAACGTTTCGTTAGGTAAAGAAGCCAATAGACCAAGTTAAGTTCAAAATTGCACGAAACGTGAAAAACTTGTCTATGCATAGAATTGAGCATTCCTAAGGCATCAAATTGGACCGTTATACTCTATTTAGTGTTCTTAGAAGTCTTAACTTTCTAGTTTTGCTTTTGGACAACGTTTCGTTAGGTAAAGAAGCCAATAGACCAAGTTAAGTTCAAAATTGCACGAAACGTGAAAAACTTGTCTATGCATAGAATTAAGCATTCCTAAGGCATCAAATTGGACCGTTATACTCTATTTAGTGTTCTTAGAAGTCTTAACTTGCTAGTTTTGCTTTTGGACAACGTTTCGTTAGGTAAAGAAGCCAATAGACCAAGTTAAGTTCAAAATTGCACGAAACGTGAAAAACTTGTCTATGCATAGAATTGAGCATTCCTAAGGCATCAAATTGGACCGTTATACTCTATTTAGTGTTCTTAGAAGTCTTAACTTGCTAGTTTTGCTTTTGGACAACGTTTCGTTAGGTAAAGAAGCCAATAGACCAAGTTAAGTTCAAAATTGCACGAAACGTGAAAAACTTGTCTATGCATAGAACTAAGCATTCCTAAGGCATCAAATTTGACGTTATACTCTATTAGTGTTCTTAGAAGTCTTAACTTGCTAGTTTTGCTTTTGGACAACGTTTCGTTAGGTAAAGAAGCCAATAGACCAAGTTAAGTTCAAAATTGCACGAAACGTGAAAAACTTGTCTATGCATAGAATTGAGCATTCCTAAGGCATCAAATTGGACCGTTATACTCTATTTAGTGTTCTTAGAAGTCTTAACTTGCTAGTTTTAGCTTTTGGACAACGTTTCGTTAGGTAAAGAAGCCAATAGACCAAGTTAAGTTCAAAATTGCACGAAACGTGAAAAACTTGTCTATGCATAGAATTGAGCATTCCTAAGGCATCAAATTGGACCGTTATACTCTATTTAGTGTTCTTAGAAGTCTTAACTTGCTAGTTTTGCTTTTGGACAACGTTTCGTTAGGTAAAGAAGCCAATAGACCAAGTTAAGTTCAAAATTGCACGAAACGTGAAAAACTTGTCTATGCATAGAATTGAGCATTCCTAAGGCATCAAATTGGACCGTTATACTCTATTTAGTGTTCTTAGAAGTCTTAACTTGCTAGTTTTGCTTTTGGACAACGTTTCGTTAGGTAAAGAAGCCAATAGACCAAGTTAAGTTCAAAATTGCACGAAACGTGAAAAACTTGTCTATGCATAGAATTGAGCATTCCTAAGGCATCAAATTGGACCGTTATACTCTATTTAGTGTTCTTAGAAGTCTTAACTTGCTAGTTTAGCTTTTGGACAACGTTTCGTTAGGTAAAGAAGCCAATAGACCAAGTTAAGTTCAAAATTGCACGAAACGTGAAAAACTTGTCTATGCATAGAATTGAGCATTCCTAAGGCATCAAATTGGACCGTTATACTCTATTTAGTGTTCTTAGAAGTCTTAACTTGCTAGTTTAGCTTTTGGACAACGTTTCGTTAGGTAAAGAAGCCAATAGACCAAGTTAAGTTCAAAATTGCACGAAACGTGAAAAACTTGTCTATGCATAGAATTGAGCATTCCTAAGGCATCAAATTGGACCGTTATACTCTATTTAGTGTTCTTAGAAGTCTTAACTTGCTAGTTTTGCTTTTGGACAACGTTTCGTTAGGTAAAGAAGCCAATAGACCAAGTTAAGTTCAAAATTGCACGAAACGTGAAAAACTTGTCTATGCATAGAATTGAGCATTCCTAAGGCATCAAATTGGACCGTTATACTCTATTTAGTGTTCTTAGAAGTCTTAACTTGCTAGTTTTGCTTTTGGACAACGTTTCGTTAGGTAAAGAAGCCAATAGACCAAGTTAAGTTCAAAATTGCACGAAACGTGAAAAACTTGTCTATGCATAGAATTGAGCATTCCTAAGGCATCAAATTGGACCGTTATACTCTATTTAGTGTTCTTAGAAGTCTTAACTTGCTAGTTTTGCTTTTGGACAACGTTTCGTTAGGTAAAGAAGCCAATAGACCAAGTTAAGTTCAAAATTGCACGAAACGTGAAAAACTTGTCTATGCATAGAACTTAAGCATTCCTAAGGGCATCAAATTGGACCGTTATACTATTTAGTGTTCTTAGAAGTCTTAACTTGCTAGTTTTGCTTTTGGACAACGTTTCGTTAGGTAAAGAAGCCAATAGACCAAGTTAAGTTCAAAATTGCACGAAACGTGAAAAACTTGTCTATGCATAGAATTGAGCATTCCTAAGGCATCAAATTGGACCGTTATACTCTATTTAGTGTTCTTAGAAGTCTTAACTTGCTAGTTTTGCTTTTGGACAACGTTTCGTTAGGTAAAGAAGCCAATAGACCAAGTTAAGTTCAAAATTGCACGAAACGTGAAAAACTTGTCTATGCATAGAACTAAGCATTCCTAAGGCATCAAATTGGACCGTTATACTCTATTTAGTGTTCTTAGAAGTCTTAACTTGCTAGTTTTGCTTTTGGACAACGTTTCGTTAGGTAAAGAAGCCAATAGACCAAGTTAAGTTCAAAATTGCACGAAACGTGAAAAACTTGTCTATGCATAGAATTGAGCATTCCTAAGGCATCAAATTGGACCGTTATACTCTATTTAGTGTTCTTAGAAGTCTTAACTTGCTAGTTTTGCTTTTGGACAACGTTTCGTTAGGTAAAGAAGCCAATAGACCAAGTTAAGTTCAAAATTGCACGAAACGTGAAAAACTTGTCTATGCATAGAATTGAGCATTCCTAAGGCATCAAATTGGACCGTTATACTCTATTTAGTGTTCTTAGAAGTCTTAACTTGCTAGTTTTGCTTTTGGACAACGTTTCGTTAGGTAAAGAAGCCAATAGACCAAGTTAAGTTCAAAATTGCACGAAACGTGAAAAACTTGTCTATGCATAGAATTGAGCATTCCTAAGGCATCAAATTGGACCGTTATACTCTATTTAGTGTTCTTAGAAGTCTTAACTTGCTAGTTTTGCTTTTGGACAACGTTTCGTTAGGTAAAGAAGCCAATAGACCAAGTTAAGTTCAAAATTGCACGAAACGTGAAAAACTTGTCTATGCATAGAACTGAGCATTCCTAAGGCATCAAATTTGACTATTTAGTGTTCTTAGAAGTCTTAACTTGCTAGTTTTGCTTTTGGACAACGTTTCGTTAGGTAAAGAAGCCAATAGACCAAGTTAAGTTCAAAATTGCACGAAACGTGAAAAACTTGTCTATGCATAGAATTGAGCATTCCTAAGGCATCAAATTGGACCGTTATACTCTATTTAGTGTTCTTAGAAGTCTTAACTTGCTAGTTTTGCTTTTGGACAACGTTTCGTTAGGTAAAGAAGCCAATAGACCAAGTTAAGTTCAAAATTGCACGAAACGTGAAAAACTTGTCTATGCATAGAATTGAGCATTCCTAAGGCATCAAATTGGACCGTTATACTCTATTTAGTGTTCTTAGAAGTCTTAACTTGCTAGTTTTGCTTTTGGACAACGTTTCGTTAGGTAAAGAAGCCAATAGACCAAGTTAAGTTCAAAATTGCACGAAACGTGAAAAACTTGTCTATGCATAGAATTGAGCATTCCTAAGGCATCAAATTGGACCGTTATACTCTATTTAGTGTTCTTAGAAGTCTTAACTTGCTAGTTTTGCTTTTGGACAACGTTTCGTTAGGTAAAGAAGCCAATAGACCAAGTTAAGTTCAAAATTGCACGAAACGTGAAAAACTTGTCTATGCATAGAACTAAGCATTCCTAAGGCATCAAATTTGACGTATACTCTATTAGTGTTCTTAGAAGTCTTAACTTGATAGTTTTGCTTTTGGACAACGTTTCGTTAGGTAAAGAAGCCAATAGACCAAGTTAAGTTCAAAATTGCACGAAACGTGAAAAACTTGTCTATGCATAGAATTGAGCATTCCTAAGGCATCAAATTGGACCGTTATACTCTATTTAGTGTTCTTAGAAGTCTTAACTTGCTAGTTTTGCTTTTGGACAACGTTTCGTTAGGTAAAGAAGCCAATAGACCAAGTTAAGTTCAAAATTGCACGAAACGTGAAAAACTTGTCTATGCATAGAATTGAGCATTCCTAAGGCATCAAATTGGACCGTTATACTCTATTTAGTGTTCTTAGAAGTCTTAACTTGCTAGTTTTGCTTTTGGACAACGTTTCGTTAGGTAAAGAAGCCAATAGACCAAGTTAAGTTCAAAATTGCACGAAACGTGAAAAACTTGTCTATGCATAGAATTGAGCATTCCTAAGGCATCAAATTGGACCGTTATACTCTATTTAGTGTTCTTAGAAGTCTTAACTTGCTAGTTTTGCTTTTGGACAACGTTTCGTTAGGTAAAGAAGCCAATAGACCAAGTTAAGTTCAAAATTGCACGAAACGTGAAAAACTTGTCTATGCATAGAACTTAAGCATTCCTAAGGCATCAAATTGGACCGTTATACTCTATTTAGTGTTCTTAGAAGTCTTAACTTGCTAGTTTTGCTTTTGGACAACGTTTCGTTAGGTAAAGAAGCCAATAGACCAAGTTAAGTTCAAAATTGCACGAAACGTGAAAAACTTGTCTATGCATAGAATTGAGCATTCCTAAGGCATCAAATTGGACCGTTATACTCTATTTAGTGTTCTTAGAAGTCTTAACTTGCTAGTTTAGCTTTTGGACAACGTTTCGTTAGGTAAAGAAGCCAATAGACCAAGTTAAGTTCAAAATTGCACGAAACGTGAAAAACTTGTCTATGCATAGAATTGAGCATTCCTAAGGCATCAAATTGGACCGTTATACTCTATTTAGTGTTCTTAGAAGTCTTAACTTGCTAGTTTTGCTTTTGGACAACGTTTCGTTAGGTAAAGAAGCCAATAGACCAAGTTAAGTTCAAAATTGCACGAAACGTGAAAAACTTGTCTATGCATAGAATTGAGCATTCCTAAGGCATCAAATTGGACCGTTATACTCTATTTAGTGTTCTTAGAAGTCTTAACTTGCTAGTTTTGCTTTTGGACAACGTTTCGTTAGGTAAAGAAGCCAATAGACCAAGTTAAGTTCAAAATTGCACGAAACGTGAAAAACTTGTCTATGCATAGAATTGAGCATTCCTAAGGCATCAAATTGGACCGTTATACTCTATTTAGTGTTCTTAGAAGTCTTAACTTGCTAGTTTTGCTTTTGGACAACGTTTCGTTAGGTAAAGAAGCCAATAGACCAAGTTAAGTTCAAAATTGCACGAAACGTGAAAAACTTGTCTATGCATAGAATTGAGCATTCCTAAGGCATCAAATTGGACCGTTATACTCTATTTAGTGTTCTTAGAAGTCTTAACTTGCTAGTTTTGCTTTTGGACAACGTTTCGTTAGGTAAAGAAGCCAATAGACCAAGTTAAGTTCAAAATTGCACGAAACGTGAAAAACTTGTCTATGCATAGAATTGAGCATTCCTAAGGCATCAAATTGGACCGTTATACTCTATTTAGTGTTCTTAGAAGTCTTAACTTGCTAGTTTTGCTTTTGGACAACGTTTCGTTAGGTAAAGAAGCCAATAGACCAAGTTAAGTTCAAAATTGCACGAAACGTGAAAAACTTGTCTATGCATAGAATTGAAGCATTCCTAAGGCATCAAATTGGACCGTTATACTCTATTTAGTGTTCTTAGAAGTCTTAACTTGCTAGTTTTGCTTTTGGACAACGTTTCGTTAGGTAAAGAAGCCAATAGACCAAGTTAAGTTCAAAATTGCACGAAACGTGAAAAACTTGTCTATGCATAGAATTGAGCATTCCTAAGGCATCAAATTGGACCGTTATACTCTATTTAGTGTTCTTAGAAGTCTTAACTTGCTAGTTTTGCTTTTGGACAACGTTTCGTTAGGTAAAGAAGCCAATAGACCAAGTTAAGTTCAAAATTGCACGAAACGTGAAAAACTTGTCTATGCATAGAACTGAGCATTCCTAAGGCATCAAATTGGACCGTTATACTATTTAGTGTTCTTAGAAGTCTTAACTTGCTAGTTTTGCTTTTGGACAACGTTTCGTTAGGTAAAGAAGCCAATAGACCAAGTTAAGTTCAAAATTGCACGAAACGTGAAAAACTTGTCTATGCATAGAATTGAGCATTCCTAAGGCATCAAATTGGACCGTTATACTCTATTTAGTGTTCTTAGAAGTCTTAACTTGCTAGTTTTGCTTTTGGACAACGTTTCGTTAGGTAAAGAAGCCAATAGACCAAGTTAAGTTCAAAATTGCACGAAACGTGAAAAACTTGTCTATGCATAGAACTTGAAGCATTCCTAAGGCATCAAATTGGACCGTTATACTCTATTTAGTGTTCTTAGAAGTCTTAACTTGCTAGTTTTGCTTTTGGACAACGTTTCGTTAGGTAAAGAAGCCAATAGACCAAGTTAAGTTCAAAATTGCACGAAACGTGAAAAACTTGTCTATGCATAGAATTGAGCATTCCTAAGGCATCAAATTGGACCGTTATACTCTATTTAGTGTTCTTAGAAGTCTTAACTTGCTAGTTTTAGCTTTTGGACAACGTTTCGTTAGGTAAAGAAGCCAATAGACCAAGTTAAGTTCAAAATTGCACGAAACGTGAAAAACTTGTCTATGCATAGAATTGAGCATTCCTAAGGCATCAAATTGGACCGTTATACTCTATTTAGTGTTCTTAGAAGTCTTAACTTGCTAGTTTTGCTTTTGGACAACGTTTCGTTAGGTAAAGAAGCCAATAGACCAAGTTAAGTTCAAAATTGCACGAAACGTGAAAAACTTGTCTATGCATAGAATTGAGCATTCCTAAGGCATCAAATTGGACCGTTATACTCTATTTAGTGTTCTTAGAAGTCTTAACTTGCTAGTTTTGCTTTTGGACAACGTTTCGTTAGGTAAAGAAGCCAATAGACCAAGTTAAGTTCAAAATTGCACGAAACGTGAAAAACTTGTCTATGCATAGAACTTGAGCATTCCTAAGGCATCAAATTGGACCGTTATACTCTATTTAGTGTTCTTAGAAGTCTTAACTTGCTAGTTTTGCTTTTGGACAACGTTTCGTTAGGTAAAGAAGCCAATAGACCAAGTTAAGTTCAAAATTGCACGAAACGTGAAAAACTTGTCTATGCATAGAATTGAGCATTCCTAAGGCATCAAATTGGACCGTTATACTCTATTTAGTGTTCTTAGAAGTCTTAACTTGCTAGTTTTGCTTTTGGACAACGTTTCGTTAGGTAAAGAAGCCAATAGACCAAGTTAAGTTCAAAATTGCACGAAACGTGAAAAACTTGTCTATGCATAGAATTGAGCATTCCTAAGGCATCAAATTGGACCGTTATACTCTATTTAGTGTTCTTAGAAGTCTTAACTTGCTAGTTTTGCTTTTGGACAACGTTTCGTTAGGTAAAGAAGCCAATAGACCAAGTTAAGTTCAAAATTGCACGAAACGTGAAAAACTTGTCTATGCATAGAATTGAGCATTCCTAAGGCATCAAATTGGACCGTTATACTCTATTTAGTGTTCTTAGAAGTCTTAACTTGCTAGTTTTGCTTTTGGACAACGTTTCGTTAGGTAAAGAAGCCAATAGACCAAGTTAAGTTCAAAATTGCACGAAACGTGAAAAACTTGTCTATGCATAGAATTGAGCATTCCTAAGGCATCAAATTGGACCGTTATACTCTATTTAGTGTTCTTAGAAGTCTTAACTTGCTAGTTTTGCTTTTGGACAACGTTTCGTTAGGTAAAGAAGCCAATAGACCAAGTTAAGTTCAAAATTGCACGAAACGTGAAAAACTTGTCTATGCATAGAATTGAGCATTCCTAAGGCATCAAATTGGACCGTTATACTCTATTTAGTGTTCTTAGAAGTCTTAACTTGCTAGTTTTGCTTTTGGACAACGTTTCGTTAGGTAAAGAAGCCAATAGACCAAGTTAAGTTCAAAATTGCACGAAACGTGAAAAACTTGTCTATGCATAGAACTGAGCATTCCTAAGGCATCAAATTGGACCGTTATACTCTATTTAGTGTTCTTAGAAGTCTTAACTTGCTAGTTTTGCTTTTGGACAACGTTTCGTTAGGTAAAGAAGCCAATAGACCAAGTTAAGTTCAAAATTGCACGAAACGTGAAAAACTTGTCTATGCATAGAATTGAGCATTCCTAAGGCATCAAATTGGACCGTTATACTCTATTTAGTGTTCTTAGAAGTCTTAACTTGCTAGTTTTGCTTTTGGACAACGTTTCGTTAGGTAAAGAAGCCAATAGACCAAGTTAAGTTCAAAATTGCACGAAACGTGAAAAACTTGTCTATGCATAGAATTGAGCATTCCTAAGGCATCAAATTGGACCGTTATACTCTATTTAGTGTTCTTAGAAGTCTTAACTTGCTAGTTTTGCTTTTGGACAACGTTTCGTTAGGTAAAGAAGCCAATAGACCAAGTTAAGTTCAAAATTGCACGAAACGTGAAAAACTTGTCTATGCATAGAATTGAGCATTCCTAAGGCATCAAATTGGACCGTTATACTCTATTTAGTGTTCTTAGAAGTCTTAACTTGCTAGTTTTGCTTTTGGACAACGTTTCGTTAGGTAAAGAAGCCAATAGACCAAGTTAAGTTCAAAATTGCACGAAACGTGAAAAACTTGTCTATGCATAGAATTGAGCATTCCTAAGGCATCAAATTGGACCGTTATACTCTATTTAGTGTTCTTAGAAGTCTTAACTTGCTAGTTTTGCTTTTGGACAACGTTTCGTTAGGTAAAGAAGCCAATAGACCAAGTTAAGTTCAAAATTGCACGAAACGTGAAAAACTTGTCTATGCATAGAATTGAGCATTCCTAAGGCATCAAATTGGACCGTTATACTCTATTTAGTGTTCTTAGAAGTCTTAACTTGCTAGTTTTGCTTTTGGACAACGTTTCGTTAGGTAAAGAAGCCAATAGACCAAGTTAAGTTCAAAATTGCACGAAACGTGAAAAACTTGTCTATGCATAGAATTGAGCATTCCTAAGGCATCAAATTGGACCGTTATACTCTATTTAGTGTTCTTAGAAGTCTTAACTTGCTAGTTTTGCTTTTGGACAACGTTTCGTTAGGTAAAGAAGCCAATAGACCAAGTTAAGTTCAAAATTGCACGAAACGTGAAAAACTTGTCTATGCATAGAATTGAGCATTCCTAAGGCATCAAATTGGACCGTTATACTCTATTTAGTGTTCTTAGAAGTCTTAACTTGCTAGTTTTGCTTTTGGACAACGTTTCGTTAGGTAAAGAAGCCAATAGACCAAGTTAAGTTCAAAATTGCACGAAACGTGAAAAACTTGTCTATGCATAGAATTGAGCATTCCTAAGGCATCAAATTGGACCGTTATACTCTATTTAGTGTTCTTAGAAGTCTTAACTTGCTAGTTTTAGCTTTTGGACAACGTTTCGTTAGGTAAAGAAGCCAATAGACCAAGTTAAGTTCAAAATTGCACGAAACGTGAAAAACTTGTCTATGCATAGAATTGAGCATTCCTAAGGCATCAAATTGGACCGTTATACTCTATTTAGTGTTCTTAGAAGTCTTAACTTGCTAGTTTTAGCTTTTGGACAACGTTTCGTTAGGTAAAGAAGCCAATAGACCAAGTTAAGTTCAAAATTGCACGAAACGTGAAAAACTTGTCTATGCATAGAACTTAAGCATTCCTAAGGCATCAAATTGGACCGTTATACTCTATTTAGTGTTCTTAGAAGTCTTAACTTGCTAGTTTTGCTTTTGGACAACGTTTCGTTAGGTAAAGAAGCCAATAGACCAAGTTAAGTTCAAAATTGCACGAAACGTGAAAAACTTGTCTATGCATAGAATTGAGCATTCCTAAGGCATCAAATTGGACCGTTATACTCTATTTAGTGTTCTTAGAAGTCTTAACTTGCTAGTTTTGCTTTTGGACAACGTTTCGTTAGGTAAAGAAGCCAATAGACCAAGTTAAGTTCAAAATTGCACGAAACGTGAAAAACTTGTCTATGCATAGAATTGAGCATTCCTAAGGCATCAAATTGGACCGTTATACTCTATTTAGTGTTCTTAGAAGTCTTAACTTGCTAGTTTTGCTTTTGGACAACGTTTCGTTAGGTAAAGAAGCCAATAGACCAAGTTAAGTTCAAAATTGCACGAAACGTGAAAAACTTGTCTATGCATAGAATTGAGCATTCCTAAGGCATCAAATTGGACCGTTATACTCTATTTAGTGTTCTTAGAAGTCTTAACTTGCTAGTTTTGCTTTTGGACAACGTTTCGTTAGGTAAAGAAGCCAATAGACCAAGTTAAGTTCAAAATTGCACGAAACGTGAAAAACTTGTCTATGCATAGAATTGAGCATTCCTAAGGCATCAAATTGGACCGTTATACTCTATTTAGTGTTCTTAGAAGTCTTAACTTGCTAGTTTTAGCTTTTGGACAACGTTTCGTTAGGTAAAGAAGCCAATAGACCAAGTTAAGTTCAAAATTGCACGAAACGTGAAAAACTTGTCTATGCATAGAATTGAGCATTCCTAAGGCATCAAATTGGACCGTTATACTCTATTTAGTGTTCTTAGAAGTCTTAACTTGCTAGTTTTAGCTTTTGGACAACGTTTCGTTAGGTAAAGAAGCCAATAGACCAAGTTAAGTTCAAAATTGCACGAAACGTGAAAAACTTGTCTATGCATAGAACTTGAGCATTCCTAAGGCATCAAATTGGACCGTTATACTCTATTTAGTGTTCTTAGAAGTCTTAACTTGCTAGTTTTGCTTTTGGACAACGTTTCGTTAGGTAAAGAAGCCAATAGACCAAGTTAAGTTCAAAATTGCACGAAACGTGAAAAACTTGTCTATGCATAGAATTGAGCATTCCTAAGGCATCAAATTGGACCGTTATACTCTATTTAGTGTTCTTAGAAGTCTTAACTTGCTAGTTTTGCTTTTGGACAACGTTTCGTTAGGTAAAGAAGCCAATAGACCAAGTTAAGTTCAAAATTGCACGAAACGTGAAAAACTTGTCTATGCATAGAATTGAGCATTCCTAAGGCATCAAATTGGACCGTTATACTCTATTTAGTGTTCTTAGAAGTCTTAACTTGCTAGTTTTGCTTTTGGACAACGTTTCGTTAGGTAAAGAAGCCAATAGACCAAGTTAAGTTCAAAATTGCACGAAACGTGAAAAACTTGTCTATGCATAGAATTGAGCATTCCTAAGGCATCAAATTGGACCGTTATACTCTATTTAGTGTTCTTAGAAGTCTTAACTTGCTAGTTTTGCTTTTGGACAACGTTTCGTTAGGTAAAGAAGCCAATAGACCAAGTTAAGTTCAAAATTGCACGAAACGTGAAAAACTTGTCTATGCATAGAATTGAGCATTCCTAAGGCATCAAATTGGACCGTTATACTCTATTTAGTGTTCTTAGAAGTCTTAACTTGCTAGTTTTGCTTTTGGACAACGTTTCGTTAGGTAAAGAAGCCAATAGACCAAGTTAAGTTCAAAATTGCACGAAACGTGAAAAACTTGTCTATGCATAGAATTGAGCATTCCTAAGGCATCAAATTGGACCGTTATACTCTATTTAGTGTTCTTAGAAGTCTTAACTTGCTAGTTTTAGCTTTTGGACAACGTTTCGTTAGGTAAAGAAGCCAATAGACCAAGTTAAGTTCAAAATTGCACGAAACGTGAAAAACTTGTCTATGCATAGAATTGAGCATTCCTAAGGCATCAAATTGGACCGTTATACTCTATTTAGTGTTCTTAGAAGTCTTAACTTGCTAGTTTTGCTTTTGGACAACGTTTCGTTAGGTAAAGAAGCCAATAGACCAAGTTAAGTTCAAAATTGCACGAAACGTGAAAAACTTGTCTATGCATAGAATTGAGCATTCCTAAGGCATCAAATTGGACCGTTATACTCTATTTAGTGTTCTTAGAAGTCTTAACTTGCTAGTTTTGCTTTTGGACAACGTTTCGTTAGGTAAAGAAGCCAATAGACCAAGTTAAGTTCAAAATTGCACGAAACGTGAAAAACTTGTCTATGCATAGAATTGAGCATTCCTAAGGCATCAAATTGGACCGTTATACTCTATTTAGTGTTCTTAGAAGTCTTAACTTGCTAGTTTTGCTTTTGGACAACGTTTCGTTAGGTAAAGAAGCCAATAGACCAAGTTAAGTTCAAAATTGCACGAAACGTGAAAAACTTGTCTATGCATAGAATTGAGCATTCCTAAGGCATCAAATTGGACCGTTATACTCTATTTAGTGTTCTTAGAAGTCTTAACTTGCTAGTTTTGCTTTTGGACAACGTTTCGTTAGGTAAAGAAGCCAATAGACCAAGTTAAGTTCAAAATTGCACGAAACGTGAAAAACTTGTCTATGCATAGAATTGAGCATTCCTAAGGCATCAAATTGGACCGTTATACTCTATTTAGTGTTCTTAGAAGTCTTAACTTGCTAGTTTTGCTTTTGGACAACGTTTCGTTAGGTAAAGAAGCCAATAGACCAAGTTAAGTTCAAAATTGCACGAAACGTGAAAAACTTGTCTATGCATAGAATTGAGCATTCCTAAGGCATCAAATTGGACCGTTATACTCTATTAGTGTTCTTAGAAGTCTTAACTTGCTAGTTTTAGCTTTTGGACAACGTTTCGTTAGGTAAAGAAGCCAATAGACCAAGTTAAGTTCAAAATTGCACGAAACGTGAAAAACTTGTCTATGCATAGAATTGAGCATTCCTAAGGCATCAAATTGGACCGTTATACTCTATTTAGTGTTCTTAGAAGTCTTAACTTGCTAGTTTTGCTTTTGGACAACGTTTCGTTAGGTAAAGAAGCCAATAGACCAAGTTAAGTTCAAAATTGCACGAAACGTGAAAAACTTGTCTATGCATAGAATTGAAGCATTCCTAAGGCATCAAATTGGACCGTTATACTCTATTTAGTGTTCTTAGAAGTCTTAACTTGCTAGTTTTGCTTTTGGACAACGTTTCGTTAGGTAAAGAAGCCAATAGACCAAGTTAAGTTCAAAATTGCACGAAACGTGAAAAACTTGTCTATGCATAGAATTGAGCATTCCTAAGGCATCAAATTGGACCGTTATACTCTATTTAGTGTTCTTAGAAGTCTTAACTTGCTAGTTTTAGCTTTTGGACAACGTTTCGTTAGGTAAAGAAGCCAATAGACCAAGTTAAGTTCAAAATTGCACGAAACGTGAAAAACTTGTCTATGCATAGAATTGAGCATTCCTAAGGCATCAAATTGGACCGTTATACTCTATTTAGTGTTCTTAGAAGTCTTAACTTGCTAGTTTTGCTTTTGGACAACGTTTCGTTAGGTAAAGAAGCCAATAGACCAAGTTAAGTTCAAAATTGCACGAAACGTGAAAAACTTGTCTATGCATAGAATTGAGCATTCCTAAGGCATCAAATTGGACCGTTATACTCTATTTAGTGTTCTTAGAAGTCTTAACTTGCTAGTTTTAGCTTTTGGACAACGTTTCGTTAGGTAAAGAAGCCAATAGACCAAGTTAAGTTCAAAATTGCACGAAACGTGAAAAACTTGTCTATGCATAGAATTGAGCATTCCTAAGGCATCAAATTGGACCGTTATACTCTATTTAGTGTTCTTAGAAGTCTTAACTTGCTAGTTTTAGCTTTTGGACAACGTTTCGTTAGGTAAAGAAGCCAATAGACCAAGTTAAGTTCAAAATTGCACGAAACGTGAAAAACTTGTCTATGCATAGAATTGAGCATTCCTAAGGCATCAAATTGGACCGTTATACTCTATTTAGTGTTCTTAGAAGTCTTAACTTGCTAGTTTTGCTTTTGGACAACGTTTCGTTAGGTAAAGAAGCCAATAGACCAAGTTAAGTTCAAAATTGCACGAAACGTGAAAAACTTGTCTATGCATAGAATTGAGCATTCCTAAGGCATCAAATTGGACCGTTATACTCTATTTAGTGTTCTTAGAAGTCTTAACTTGCTAGTTTTAGCTTTTGGACAACGTTTCGTTAGGTAAAGAAGCCAATAGACCAAGTTAAGTTCAAAATTGCACGAAACGTGAAAAACTTGTCTATGCATAGAATTGAGCATTCCTAAGGCATCAAATTGGACCGTTATACTCTATTTAGTGTTCTTAGAAGTCTTAACTTGCTAGTTTTGCTTTTGGACAACGTTTCGTTAGGTAAAGAAGCCAATAGACCAAGTTAAGTTCAAAATTGCACGAAACGTGAAAAACTTGTCTATGCATAGAATTGAGCATTCCTAAGGCATCAAATTGGACCGTTATACTCTATTTAGTGTTCTTAGAAGTCTTAACTTGCTAGTTTTGCTTTTGGACAACGTTTCGTTAGGTAAAGAAGCCAATAGACCAAGTTAAGTTCAAAATTGCACGAAACGTGAAAAACTTGTCTATGCATAGAATTGAGCATTCCTAAGGCATCAAATTGGACCGTTATACTCTATTTAGTGTTCTTAGAAGTCTTAACTTGCTAGTTTTGCTTTTGGACAACGTTTCGTTAGGTAAAGAAGCCAATAGACCAAGTTAAGTTCAAAATTGCACGAAACGTGAAAAACTTGTCTATGCATAGAACTAAGCATTCCTAGGGCATCAAATTGGACCGTTACTATTTAGTGTTCTTAGAAGTCTTAACTTGATAGTTTTGCTTTTGGACAACGTTTCGTTAGGTAAAGAAGCCAATAGACCAAGTTAAGTTCAAAATTGCACGAAACGTGAAAAACTTGTCTATGCATAGAATTGAGCATTCCTAAGGCATCAAATTGGACCGTTATACTCTATTTAGTGTTCTTAGAAGTCTTAACTTGCTAGTTTTGCTTTTGGACAACGTTTCGTTAGGTAAAGAAGCCAATAGACCAAGTTAAGTTCAAAATTGCACGAAACGTGAAAAACTTGTCTATGCATAGAACTTGAGCATTCCTAAGGCATCAAATTGGACCGTTATACTCTATTTAGTGTTCTTAGAAGTCTTAACTTGCTAGTTTTGCTTTTGGACAACGTTTCGTTAGGTAAAGAAGCCAATAGACCAAGTTAAGTTCAAAATTGCACGAAACGTGAAAAACTTGTCTATGCATAGAACTAAGCATTCCTAGGGCATCAAATTTGACGTACTATTTAGTGTTCTTAGAAGTCTTAACTTGCTAGTTTTGCTTTTGGACAACGTTTCGTTAGGTAAAGAAGCCAATAGACCAAGTTAAGTTCAAAATTGCACGAAACGTGAAAAACTTGTCTATGCATAGAATTGAGCATTCCTAAGGCATCAAATTGGACCGTTATACTCTATTTAGTGTTCTTAGAAGTCTTAACTTGCTAGTTTTAGCTTTTGGACAACGTTTCGTTAGGTAAAGAAGCCAATAGACCAAGTTAAGTTCAAAATTGCACGAAACGTGAAAAACTTGTCTATGCATAGAATTGAGCATTCCTAAGGCATCAAATTGGACCGTTATACTCTATTTAGTGTTCTTAGAAGTCTTAACTTGCTAGTTTAGCTTTTGGACAACGTTTCGTTAGGTAAAGAAGCCAATAGACCAAGTTAAGTTCAAAATTGCACGAAACGTGAAAAACTTGTCTATGCATAGAATTGAGCATTCCTAAGGCATCAAATTGGACCGTTATACTCTATTTAGTGTTCTTAGAAGTCTTAACTTGCTAGTTTTAGCTTTTGGACAACGTTTCGTTAGGTAAAGAAGCCAATAGACCAAGTTAAGTTCAAAATTGCACGAAACGTGAAAAACTTGTCTATGCATAGAATTGAGCATTCCTAAGGCATCAAATTGGACCGTTATACTCTATTTAGTGTTCTTAGAAGTCTTAACTTGCTAGTTTTGCTTTTGGACAACGTTTCGTTAGGTAAAGAAGCCAATAGACCAAGTTAAGTTCAAAATTGCACGAAACGTGAAAAACTTGTCTATGCATAGAACTTGAGCATTCCTAAGGCATCAAATTGGACGTTATACTCTATTAGTGTTCTTAGAAGTCTTAACTTGCTAGTTTTGCTTTTGGACAACGTTTCGTTAGGTAAAGAAGCCAATAGACCAAGTTAAGTTCAAAATTGCACGAAACGTGAAAAACTTGTCTATGCATAGAATTGAGCATTCCTAAGGCATCAAATTGGACCGTTATACTCTATTTAGTGTTCTTAGAAGTCTTAACTTGCTAGTTTTGCTTTTGGACAACGTTTCGTTAGGTAAAGAAGCCAATAGACCAAGTTAAGTTCAAAATTGCACGAAACGTGAAAAACTTGTCTATGCATAGAATTGAGCATTCCTAAGGCATCAAATTGGACCGTTATACTCTATTTAGTGTTCTTAGAAGTCTTAACTTGCTAGTTTAGCTTTTGGACAACGTTTCGTTAGGTAAAGAAGCCAATAGACCAAGTTAAGTTCAAAATTGCACGAAACGTGAAAAACTTGTCTATGCATAGAATTGAGCATTCCTAAGGCATCAAATTGGACCGTTATACTCTATTTAGTGTTCTTAGAAGTCTTAACTTGCTAGTTTTGCTTTTGGACAACGTTTCGTTAGGTAAAGAAGCCAATAGACCAAGTTAAGTTCAAAATTGCACGAAACGTGAAAAACTTGTCTATGCATAGAACTAAGCATTCCTAGGGCATCAAATTTGACTATTTAGTGTTCTTAGAAGTCTTAACTTGATAGTTTTGCTTTTGGACAACGTTTCGTTAGGTAAAGAAGCCAATAGACCAAGTTAAGTTCAAAATTGCACGAAACGTGAAAAACTTGTCTATGCATAGAATTGAGCATTCCTAAGGCATCAAATTGGACCGTTATACTCTATTTAGTGTTCTTAGAAGTCTTAACTTGCTAGTTTTGCTTTTGGACAACGTTTCGTTAGGTAAAGAAGCCAATAGACCAAGTTAAGTTCAAAATTGCACGAAACGTGAAAAACTTGTCTATGCATAGAACTGAGCATTCCTAAGGCATCAAATTGGACCGTTATACTCTATTAGTGTTCTTAGAAGTCTTAACTTGCTAGTTTTGCTTTTGGACAACGTTTCGTTAGGTAAAGAAGCCAATAGACCAAGTTAAGTTCAAAATTGCACGAAACGTGAAAAACTTGTCTATGCATAGAATTGAGCATTCCTAAGGCATCAAATTGGACCGTTATACTCTATTTAGTGTTCTTAGAAGTCTTAACTTGCTAGTTTTGCTTTTGGACAACGTTTCGTTAGGTAAAGAAGCCAATAGACCAAGTTAAGTTCAAAATTGCACGAAACGTGAAAAACTTGTCTATGCATAGAATTGAGCATTCCTAAGGCATCAAATTGGACCGTTATACTCTATTTAGTGTTCTTAGAAGTCTTAACTTGCTAGTTTTGCTTTTGGACAACGTTTCGTTAGGTAAAGAAGCCAATAGACCAAGTTAAGTTCAAAATTGCACGAAACGTGAAAAACTTGTCTATGCATAGAACTGAGCATTCCTAAGGCATCAAATTGGACCGTTATACTCTATTTAGTGTTCTTAGAAGTCTTAACTTGATAGTTTTGCTTTTGGACAACGTTTCGTTAGGTAAAAAAGCCAATAGACCAAGTTAAGTTCAAAATTGCACGAAACGTGAAAACTTGTCTATGCATAGAATTGAGCATTCCTAAGGCATCAAATTGGACCGTTATACTCTATTTAGTGTTCTTAGAAGTCTTAACTTGCTAGTTTTGCTTTTGGACAACGTTTCGTTAGGTAAAGAAGCCAATAGACCAAGTTAAGTTCAAAATTGCACGAAACGTGAAAAACTTGTCTATGCATAGAATTGAGCATTCCTAAGGCATCAAATTGGACCGTTATACTCTATTTAGTGTTCTTAGAAGTCTTAACTTGCTAGTTTTGCTTTTGGACAACGTTTCGTTAGGTAAAGAAGCCAATAGACCAAGTTAAGTTCAAAATTGCACGAAACGTGAAAAACTTGTCTATGCATAGAATTGAGCATTCCTAAGGCATCAAATTGACTATTTAGTGTTCTTAGAAGTCTTAACTTGCTAGTTTTGCTTTTGGACAACGTTTCGTTAGGTAAAGAAGCCAATAGACCAAGTTAAGTTCAAAATTGCACGAAACGTGAAAACTTGTCTATGCATAGAATTGAGCATTCCTAGGCATCAAATTGGACCGTTTACTCTATTTAGTGTTCTTAGAAGTCTTAACTTGCTAGTTTTGCTTTTGGACAACGTTTCGTTAGGTAAAGAAGCCAATAGACCAAGTTAAGTTCAAAATTGCACGAAACGTGAAAAACTTGTCTATGCATAGAACTAAGCATTCCTAGGGCATCAAATTTGACTATTTAGTGTTCTTAGAAGTCATAACTTGATAGTTTTGCTTTTGGACAACGTTTCGTTAGGTAAAGAAGCCAATAGACCAAGTTAAGTTCAAAATTGCACGAAACGTTGAAAAACTTGGGCCTATGCACATGGTAGAGACTATTTGAGAGAACAAGATAG